>NW_015151132.1:74043-87914 GCF_000732505.1 Cyprinodon variegatus
TATATATATATATATATATATATATATATATATATATATGGGAGAAAAAAGAATGGGCTAATTAGGTGATAGGGAGCAGGTGTGGATAGAAGCAACTAGAAGGGAGCTAGGGGAAAGGAGACTGGCACAAGAGGGCAACAGAGAGTGACTCAAAAAATACCACACTGCTTAAATCTAACTAAAATACAACTACAATGACACAAAATGGAAAATAAATCAATGACCAAAAAAACACAGAATGACATAAATCAAAGTGTAACTCAAAAAGAAACTTAAACAGAACCAAAAAGTCCACAAAAAGCAGAATCATGACACATATAACAGAAAAAAATAAATAAATCCTAGTCACCATATTTAGAATATACAGAAACTTGTAGGTTCAGAAGATGAGAGGATAAGTGGGAACCAAAGAATGTAGAGGATCTAAATCAGGAAAGAATTTATGTTTAAAGAACCCTCCCTCATTTTGCACACCTTACTGTCTTATTGTGAATAAGTGGTTGTGTAAGGTATTAAACAAAGGGTATGATTTAATGTGATTCTGATTTAGTAAGTGAAAAGTATATTTTCTTGTTCTGAGAACAAATGTACTCGGATGAAATGTTTTCAGTGCTTTATTACAAGGCTATGTACACAATTTAGCACAATGTGAGCCAATAAATTAGGCAGCCGATGTATTTAATTAAAACATAATATTTTACGTTCTGTCTGTTCTCAAAAAAAGTCAAATATGAAAACATTCATGTATGAAAACATGATTTATAATCTCACACACAGGGCTGGTACTTACCCACAGCTGGTCTCCAGCAGGCTGTCCCCCACCTGCAGAGAGGCCATCCCGAAGTCAGCAATACGAATGTTGTTCTTCTCATCGAGCAGCAAGTTCTCCGGCTTCAAGTCTCTGTGACTGCAAAAACACAACATGTACAGATTAAATCATTTTGTCCATTTCCTCCAGCTACAAATTATGTGTTCTCTACACTCAATCTGGGAGTGATTCTTTATTATTTAAATAATAGGGATTGCACATTTAGAAAGCCAGAATAGTCATCTATTAAATGACCTGTTCAAAGTCTAAGAGTGAGGGCTAAAACAGTTAAAACCCACCAGATGGAATGACTGTGACAGAAATCCAAAGCAGAGATGATCTGCCTGAAGAACTTTCTAGCTTCTTTTGGGGTTAGACGTCCCTTTTTCACCAAGTAGTCAAAGAGCTCTCCTCCAGACACATGCTCCAACACCAGGTATCTGTCAACAAGCAGAACATTATCATTTATTTCCATATTGCAAAAAGTGGAATAGATTTCTAATAGATATTTCAGACCCTTCTTTAAGTAATTTCTGTCTCCATCTAACTCCCAAAGAAAGAATGAACGAGCAGAATTCCATTCCAGAACTTCCAAAATGCAGAGGGAACTCACAGATATTTGTTGTTCTCATAAACGTCATGCAGCTTCAACACATGCGGATGCTCGATCAGTTTCAGAATGGCTATCTCCCTCTCAACCTAGTTACACAGAAGAGAAGGATAAAAATTAAAATACAAAAGAGTCTGAAGGCAGTGATCACTCTAAAGCACAAGGACTAAGGTACACAGACAATAATTATAGCAAAAATAGCACAGTTTATTTATAATTCAGCACAGGAGGCCAGATTAAAAAACTAGCACTGTTATCATCACAAGACATGGGCCTGTTTTGAATATGTACCGTAAATACATGAATTATTATGGTATTAAAAAATGCCATACCTAAAGTTTAAAGTGCTGCTAATTTAAAGAAACAGTAGCCAAACACAATTATTGCTGCACACTACTAGTTAAGAAGCTGAAAAAGGGCTACTATACATTTACCTTACTTAACTGAGAGGGAAATTTTGTATGAAAACATACTGCTAACTATAAACACAACAGTGATGGTCTAAAAACTACAGAAAGGCAACATATCACTATAATAATGGAAATAAGGTTAACAGTTGAAAACTCATATGTGTGAAACAGCTGATTGCAAATCTGATTTCAGTTTATTCTACTTCTCATAGAAGGCTCAACGATAACTTTTAACAATATTAATATTTCCTATTTTAAACTTTCAAAACTAAGCTTTGAAATAATCTTTGAATGAACTCTTTTCTATCAATCCTATATGAGAGGCAGCCATGATGGATCAAAATTCAGGGCTGCTAAGCAAGCTCAAAATATCCCATTTGGTATATCAACTTTATATGATGTTTTAATATTCTGAATGGAGAACGTTAAAACCGACATCTGAAAACAAAATTAAAAAAATAACAATTTCTTTAAGTAGTTTTCAAATCCCTAAATGAATAACAATATTGATGAGAAACGGATATCAATCCTTCAAACTAAAGCTCATATCTTCCATTCAAAACAGGACTATAACCAAAGACTTTGCAAAACAAGGCTCCATGTTGCTATTTGATCTAAACTCAGCATAAATTAATTTTGTTGGAATTCTAAAATAACCAATGAGGAACCTTTTTTCTTAAATAAACCCTTATTTTTTTAATAATTTGTCTCAAAGATTGGTTAAAACTGATACATTTTGGGGAACCTGTAATAAAACTTTGACTATGCTGCTTAGAATGTGAACAATTCTTCAATAATATTGTGTTTTCTTCATTTCTATTCAACCCTAGGTACCACAATCTAAATAAATGATAACAGAGATAACATTTTCATAACTGTAGTGATGTAAAATTTACTTATCAGAACTGATTTGATTTTCTTATTCATTTAAAATGAGCCATACATTTCGTTTAACACCAAGCATTCTTTTTTTACAGTATGAATCTCACATAGATCCATGCAAATTGGTAACATCAAAGGTGCCATACTATACCTTCATCAGGACCGACTCAGACAGCTTCTCTCGGTTGACTATTTTTATCGCTACCTTCTGACCCGTGATACAGTGGACACCGAGTTTGACCAGCCCTAAAGATAAAAAAGAGACAAAAATCCTATTGATTCAGCATCGAGGGGAAAAAAGATCAGATTGACATTCTTCATTTTACAATGAGTATGTGTGCTCTCACCTGTTTGTCCCTTCCCCAGAGTCTTCTCCAGTCGATAGGGCCCAACATATTGAGCAGACTGACTCAGAGACAGTTCCTTACTCATACTGCTCCCACTGACAGCTTAATACACAATTAGAACTAATACTGCACTCTGATTTATTGCAATATCTCTGGTATGATACAGGTTTTCTATAAGTTGATGCAGGATGTTACCTTCAACTTTATATTCAGGTATATCACAGCAATTTCAAGGTGACTAACATGTATCATGGGAAAAAGAAGAAAGTCAAACCCTTTTATAATAAAAAGAAGTTTGTTCAATTAAGCTGAGATAAATATCTTCCTGTTGAAAGACGAAATTTGACAAAAATATAGAGTTTAAATTACAGAAACTGAGGTGAAAGCTTGTATCAAAGCTTTCTGAGTTAAAATACCAACTAGTGCTCTGGAAATGAACAAAAGGTACTGCAGGCTACCTAGTACATGTCACGTATTTACATTAGCTTATAAGTGTAAATGTATTACATCTATATATTATGCCATTAACACATAGCTGTAAAACAAGCCGTCTTTTTCAAAGCCTTTACTTATGCCATTTTCTGTTGGTGTATAACAACGAAATGTCCAATATTAATGCGTATTTGTTGGCTGTGAGAGCGTAATAAATGTTATGTTTCTCTGTCAGGCCTGTTTTTTTTACAGCATGCTATCTGAGGCTAGCTTTAGCTTCGATGCTTCGACCAACGGCCGCCTCGCGCCTGTCACAAACACCGACCCCGCTTGAAGTTTCTCGGCTTCGCCAAACGGTCACTTTTGTCACACGGCTGCCACATCCTCTCGGTTTTTCGAGCTAAAGCGCGCAGTCCTCGCCGGACAACCATCTTTAAATATATATTTATATATTTTTTTCTATTATTTCTGTTATATTATATAGCGTAGTCCTCCCCCGTCCCCTGCCTCTGCTCGTCTCTGCCTCCCTACATCACTGCAAGTGGCGGCTCACAGCATCTTCCTCCTCTTCTCTCCTTCGGCTTGTCCTCCATGGGTGGAAACACACATAGGTGGAAAAAAACACTATCTTCCTCCTGGATTCTGATCCCAGTTCTCGGCAGCGAAAGGCCCCCCTCGGATGATACTCCGTTTTCTTGCCGTAAATCGATATTTTTGCTCCCCTCTTCCCCTCCCTCGCCCCGCTCGCATCAGCATCCGGGTCTCACTCCTTCTCCATCCTCTCTCCTCTTGGCTTCTGTTCTCCGCCCTCCTGCTCGGCTTCCTCAAAATACGCTTATCTCTGCATTCAACTCAGCACCTGCCACAATGTGGGCCGCAGATCATAAAGAGGACACCTCCCTATATGTTATCATGAAAAGACGTGTAAACATCGCCTGCGGTTCAGATGGTGGATGGGAGTGATTTTACAGTAACCTAGCAGGCCTGCAGTACTTTATTCAGCAGGTTTAGGCAATGATACGTACAGTTAGTGATTTGCAAACATATATATATATATATATTCATTTTGCCACAACTACAAATTCCAAAGACTTCAATGCAATAGAATAATACTTTAAGAAATAATAATAATAATCAAGCGTGGAATGCATTTGTAATTATGCAACCCTTTATTTCTTTTTCAATACATTGAGGCAGCAGGGGTGGAGCTAGATGGGGGACAGGGGTGGCCATGGTTCACACTGCAGGCCTTGATGCTCAATTCCGATTTTTTTTTTTTTGCGTAACCCGATTTTTTACGTTGCAGTTCATTATTTCCAACTATATGCAACTTGTATGTGATTTCCTGTCCTGTGTGAACTGCAGTCATACAATGCAAGTGTCCCGCATGCGCAGTAGAGAACGCAATGACGTCACAGGCCAGCGTGCTCTTTTTTTCTGGAAGTAAACCTGGATAGAAGTGCCGGCGCACATCTATCGGTCTTTTCCAATCATAAAAACTCAATCTTTTCAATGTGGTTAAACATAAATACTGCTCTCCGCATAATTGTCCATCATGGTTGCTGTTTTTTCTTGCCGCTTCTGTGTAGCAAGAAGCATAATAGTGACATTTGTCGGGTATTAATGACGTTCAGGTTGGATAAATCGGCCCTGGCCGTTCACACACAGGTTGCATTTGAAAAGATCAGATTCGTATCGGATTCAGGACCACATAGCCAAGTGGCCTGGGTCGGATTGGAAAAAATCAGATCTGTGTTGTTCAGACAGCCCAGAAAAGATCAGATCCAGGTCACATGTGGGCCAAAAAATTGGATTTGGGTCAGTTCAGGCTGCAGTGTGAACGTAGCCTTAGTCAATCATTGGCCACCCCTACCATTTTTTCCCTCTAATACAGATGGTGGCAACAGTCAGAACTACATTTTAAGTTATATGGGGTAAAGAGAATTCAGTGAAATCATAGATAACTATTTTAACAAAAACGTATTAAGAAATCAATTTATGTAGATATTAATAATTGTAAATATAAATTTTTGGCAAAATGATTATTGATAAAAGTAGGTAGGTGATGACAATGGATAAAGATGTTGGCCCCAGAACTCAAACCTGAAAGAATTGTATCCACTATAACTTTTATCGAGGAAGCACTGATTTTTAAATATACTCGTCTATTTGTTAGCAAAGGCTGTAGGAAAAGATAGTTTGTCTTTATTTAGAAAATATGGATGTTGTGCTCATTAATTTTCCTGTTGGAACAGTGTAGAGTGACCCTGAGGTTCTGGCCCCTATCCTTTTGGCCAGCCCTCGGTCTACATTGATTTTTGCCTGGCCACCCTTATAAAAATTTTCTGGCTATGTCTCTGTGAGGCAGTGGGTAGCATTGCTGTCTTGCAACGAGAAATTTCTGGGTTCGATTCCCGTGGTCTTTCTGCAAAGTTTGCAAAGTGTCCCTGTGCATGCGTGGATTCTCTCTGGGTACTCCTTCTTCCTCCCACAGTCCAAACATGACTGTTAGGTTAATCAGCTTCTCTAAATTCTACTTAGGTGTGTGTGTGTGTGTGAATGGTTGTTCTGTTTGTCTGTGTGTTGCCCTGCGATGGACTGGCGACCTGTCTAGGGTGTACCCCGCCTCTCACCTGTAGACAGCTGGAGATAGGCACCAGAACCCCTTGTGACCCCAACAGGGATGAAGCGTGATGGAAAAGGAGATTGTCAGCGGAGATTGCACCAAGCAGTCAGTGCAGGCTCAGCCATAATTTGGCTGTTCTGTAAGGTTAAAGGTTTGTTATAGAAGCTGTTAGGACAAAGCCACAAAAAAGACAATACTAAATGAAAGCTGGCTGACATTGTGACTTGATGTCTCAACTGGATAACAGAAAGGCTATTTGTTGTGAAGCATACAAATCTGGCCTCTACGGTAAAGCTGACGAAAAAATTGTTTTGAAGGTCATGTGTTTACCACAAGTCATGTAAGATACGTAGTAAACATGTGGTTTGTTGTACCATATTTTCCAGCACAATATATATATGCCTTGCACAAGATCTTTGCAGATGACAAAAAACTATGATAAACTATAGAATTTTTTGTCACCTGCTGATAGATTAAATAATCATTTTATTAATAATAACTTGATTTAGTCTACAAAACTCCCGCTCTGTACGAGTTGATCTCATAGTGAACACAGCATAGCAAAAAGGCAATGAAGGACTTTTGTACATGGATAATCTGGGAAAAGGATTGAAAGTTGTTTGTGTGTTTAGGGTCTAAATTGACACTTTTATTGGAATATTCAATTCAGTTTATTTATACAGTGCCAATTAACAACACATGTCATCTCCAGGCAGTTTAGTGCTTAGAGCAGGTGGGATGGATGGTTCAACAGAGCTATGGCTCTGGGTGAGTTAAGCATCTGTATTAAAAAGTTTTCTTATTCTCTCCTATTAATGAGAAGAAGTATTCTGCTCTTGCTTTATGAAGGGTCCTTTTATACAGCATTAAACTTTTTTTCCAGACTAGCTGGGATTCCCGTAAGCATGTAGAGCAGCATTTTCTCTCCAATTTCCTAGCATTTTGCTTCAAAATGCAGAGCTCTGCATTAAACCAGGGAGACAGCTTTCTATAATTAAAGTTTTTCTTCACTAGATAAGTCCCTGAAGATCATCTTCATCTGTATCTCTTGATTGCTTTTTTTTTTCTTTCTATGGTAATAGGATGCTGTTTTTGTTTTTTTAATCACAAAACAAAAAATGTATGAAGAAAAATACTCTTAATACTCTCTGTTTGACACTTAAAAAAAGAAGTATCTAACATAAGGCAACTTGAATTGTAGAAAATTGAATAATAAGATAGTACACAATAGTATAAGCTTGAAGTTTGGATTTCCTTTTTAATCTTGCAAAGATCCCTCCTTCAATTCTGTTCTCGTTTTAAATTCTCCATCAACACCTCCTGTAGCTTTACTCTAGTTGTAATCTTTGCACATTCTCCTAATCCATACATTAGTTCCCAGAGGCTGAAGGAGTCCCATTAGACGGCTCTATGCAGGCGCTCATGAAGGGATTAAGCAAAGATTACCATTTTTTATTATATTTTTTTGCAAAAAGAGTAAAGACTTAAAACAGCTTTTCAAGCAGTGAAAACCCCTAACTACAGATCAGTGTGAGATGTAAGATTTTTTTATATTAATGAAAGTTAAAATTAAAATAAAGATCTGTCCTTGACTAATTGAAAAAGACATCGGTTTATTTGTTTATTATTCATTATCTTAATTTGAACAAGTGTATCATTGCACATGTTGGAGCTACATCATTCATCTTGAGTTTTCTGGTATCTCCATTCTGTGCTATGAGTAAATCCCTAGAAAAATGAGTCATAATGTATTAGAAATTGCTTAGGAAACTTGCTGATTATAGGAACTAAACTCGTTTCAAACCAAGTCCAGTGGATTGTTTTTTTTAACTTTTTTGGAAAGCCCTAGAATAGGCAAATATATTAGGTAAGGGGTTTTTTACAGAGGAAAAATATTAAATATGAAATATTATTTAAAATATCTACAGTATATTAATGGGAATAAACTGAATGAAGCTGCAATCATTTTGTTCTCGGGTCACACAAACTGACACTGTGGGTGGAACAGTACGACGACATTATGATCCTTCAGAGAGTAGAGACCTACAACCTTCAGAGTCTCTTAGGCATTCAGCTAGAATCACTTTCTCATGCATGTTTGCTTCTTTCTGACCGAAAAACGTAGACAATTGTGTTATTTCTATGACACTTTACACTGTTAAAGGAGTGTGCTGCTTCATGCAATGACTTTGGGTTTTATGCTCAGAATAATAATGTGGTTGCAATAATAGTCTTTGTTTTTAAAGTTTTGCAAAAATGGATTTCAGTTTCAGTTTAGAAACTATGTAGAATCTCCTGAGGGCTGTATGGCAACATCTCTTTTCCTTGGGTTATTTAAGGGTTTTCCAAATGGTCCCGTCAGACGTCCTGCACAGAACAAGAAGTAAGAAGAATGAGAAGGAAACAAATTAGCATTTTCAACAAGCAGGTTAATTCAGTCATTTGCTTAAACATTCTGAAGAGGAGAATCAATGAAACTGTGCAGAAATCCCTGGTTTCTATATCAATTTGACTATATGCACTGTGAAGTGAACATGGATTCTTCTTTTTTTTTTTACCTTATATCTAACTTATAAATATTTATAAGTTTATTTCTTTGAATAACCAAAGCTTTCCCTTCATGATATGCAAATAAGTATGGAATAATACATTATAGGGTTTTGTGTGAACTTACTTGTTTTTAAATCCATGTTTCTTCATTTACTAGGATCCCTCAGACAGTGTTTTTATGCAGGCCTGAAAGGCATCCATCAGATCCTTGCAGTCATCTTTCTTTTCTTGAAGGCTAAAACACCAGATAAGACTTTAGACTTTACATCTAAACACACAAGGTCTTTATATGACCCCTGTTAATTGGACCACATGTAATAACTGCTCTCACCTAAAAATGTAATTAAATACTTTCTAGAAGTGTTTTTTTTTTTCTTTTTTTTGTGTTGTTTTTTTCCAGATTAAATCAGTGCAGCTGTTTTATAAAAAAAAAAACATTGGAACATTAGCCATGAACCAAACATCTGCTCCTTCTCAAAGAGATGGTCAAATTAGCCAGTAGCGCTGATTAATGTGTTTTTTTTTTAACTCTACATTAAATTCTTGTTTTATTTTCTGCATAAAATCCTAAAGTGCATTTTAAAAAAATCTTTCATTTGACTATATGTATTTAGAGGAAATAGTTTTTTGTTTGTTTTTTGTTGCTGTTTACAAAATCTGAATACTAACATCCATCCCTTCAAAGTAAATATTGAAGAAGCTGTTATTTACCTTTCTAATTCTTTTATTGTAACTTTCTATCTTCCTTAGAAATAAATGCAATAAGCAGGGGTGGATAATCCAGATCCAAAGAATAAAAACCCTGCCAAGTTTTCCCACATCCGGTTTACCTAACCAGGTGATTAGCCCCAGATCTGCCCTCTGGGGCTGGAAATGAAAATGGTTTGAACTAATATCTCTAAAGGATTTTTGCTCTCTGGATCTGGATTATCCATCTCTGAAAAAAAGGACATATAATTTTTTTGCTAAAAGGCAGTTAGGTTATGTTTATCCTGCAGCATCAGCAGGGTGGTAAGGGGGTGAGAAGAGTCTCCAAAAATCAGTGTTACAGCCGCAACAAGTGGCACCCTGGGGTCATCAGGGTTCCTCAGCAGCTGAATGATGCTGCTCAGATACTATCCAGCTGTTTGGAAAGGATGCCAGATGTAGTTTTTTTTTTCTTTTTTTTTTTTCTGTACAGCCAACACGACTTTTAACGTCTAAAGTTTATAAAACTTTGCAGGAACCTTTACTGGAACCATGGGCCTTGAAAAAAAACAACCAATGATACTGGTTGCTTCCATATGAAAGCCAAACCCATCAATCATTGTTTCCACATAAGCATAAAAAGTAAGTGGAAAAGCATCTAATGGTAATTGGCAAGTATGGTAGAGGTTCTGTGAAGCTGTGGGCCCTACTGTGGGTCGGATGCTGGAAACCTTGGTTAAGTGATCGCGTGGTATAGCAGAACATTTTGAAGAACAATGTCTTGGCCTCTGCCAGTTAACTGGAAATGGAGCCAACAGAAGCTATGACAGAAAAATGAGTCACCAAACCAAAAAAAGCATCTTCCATGTTTAGCTTAGTCCCTAAACCTAAACCCTAGAGAGACCTAGTGCTGCGAGAGGAAGAGAGGAGAGCGAAGGTCAGGATCTCTCTGTCTGCATAACTCATGAAATATATATATAAATATATAGGCAAGTTCCGTCCTATTGGACAAAGTTTTTACAGAAAAGGAACCACTGATTGTGACTATTGTGCTTTTGTTATAAATATTATGTAAAGTAGCATAAACATAAACTTGGATTACTTTTATTCTTAGATTTTTCCAGTATGAAGAAAAGTAAAAGACCGATCCATTTTTTTTTCTTGTTCAACATCTTTAGCAGAGGTGCCATTTAACATGACTGTAACATGAAACGACACCCTAGTATGGACCGTCCTCATGCGAGTATTTTTAAACTTCTGATCTATTTATGCATCTCAATACCTCCTTGTTCAAGGACATTAAAATGTTCCTGCCGTTTGTCAAATAATGTAAACAAATGACTGTTGCTTAATGTTGTTAATATACTTTTGGCAATGTTGTGGTGATTGATTTGATCATTTCGATCAGACTGCAGCTGTACGTCCTTCCTGTTAAAACTCACCACTTGTCAGCGTCCTCCTTGATGATCTGGCATGGTGCTGGCACTGCGTCAACAGGAACTGGCATTTGGACTGAGGGGAGCCGGAGGTGTGTTGCAGCTGCAGTCGAGAGAGAGAAGGAAATAAGAGTTGGGAGGAGGGTATGACGGTGACCACACATGACATTCTGAGGAACTGTTTATTTTGTTCTGAAATGCATATTTTATGTTCATATTGAAATGTTCCCTTTTTTTTTTTTTTTGTTGCTGAAAGCAAGTATAAGTCTAAACATTAATTACTTGGGAAAAGAAATACACAAATGTCTTGTGAGAAGTATTTGTCCCTTTAAAGATATTGTTAGTTTTAGATTTTGAAACCAAAAAAAATTGAAAAAAAAAAAAAGTTTAACAGAATGCTAGGACAGTACCGCGCATTAATAAGGAAGCATAAATTAGAAAAATGAAAAATGCAATTTCATATAACCTCCTGTCTTTTTTATTTATTTATTTGGTAACCAAACCACGTGGATTAAATGTTTCCCAGGTTTACAGATTTTAGTAAAGCTTTGCTTTTAGAGTAATCTGGGCTTCAAACATATTAAATGGATTTCTTGATCACTAATTGTTTTTTCTTAAATATATCAACTATCTTATCTTAGTGAAATTCCCCAGTTTATATCTTTTGTTTTGTAATTATTCAAATGATTGTGTGCATGCATGACCTCTGGGGTTAACTGTTATGCATTACAAAGTTCTCTTAAGTGCTCTCTGCATGAGGTCAGGCAAAGAGGGCTTTTCTGGTTTTCTGGGTTTTGTTTAAACCAGTTTGTTGGCTTAAGGGGGTCATCAGTGAGAGGTGCATTTGCATTTGGATGCAAAAAAAAAGAAAGAAAAAAGGAAATGGATTTAATTTTAAGAAAGGATGAGGGAAGGAAACATATTTTGCACATGATACAATGTTTTTCGGTTTTTAAGCATAAAAACTAATTATTAGTTATCCAGTGATTCCCTGCAAACTCTAAATTTGCTTCAAATTTTAAATGTATCCTACTTTCTTGTCTATTAACATATAATTAAAATAAAAAATTAAGAATGTTTTGATTTTATTCCCCATTTAGCATATTTGCAGGATAACGATTCAGCTGAATCATAACTTTTTAAAACTAATTAAGATAACCAATTTCCTGTTTCTTTAAAGTTCACTTCAAAATGTATAATAGGAACAGCTAAAACATGCTTTATTTTTTTTGCTCCTCCATATGATAAAAACTAAAGAAATGTGGCTATGTTGAGTAACTTACTCGACAAAATATGCTAAAACAATCTGCATTACAAAAGCAGCATGCATAGCTTTCTATATTATGGTTAGAATTATTTACCTGTGACGTAAAACTAAGTTAGCCTTGAAGTGATTTTATCTACATTAATCCAAAACATGGCTTGTATATAAGTGTGCATTTTATTTAGAGATGCTTAACCTACAGTGACTTATATACTGTTTAAATGTTTGAACATCTTGTGATCCGTTGTTGATAAATTTTTTTTAGAAGTAAAACAACCTAGCACAGAAAAATGAATAAAATGTCTTTTTAATTTTAGAATTAGAATAAGTTTAATGTGTGCAATTTTCCCCACCTCACCCCTTGATGGAACTATCTTCAGAAGCCTCCAGTTCTATCAGTTGTGCAAAAATAAATCTGGGAGGTGATGAACCTTCCAGCAGGAAAATTACCCTAAACACACAAACAAACAGGGTTGCAATATGAAAGTTTAAGTGAAACTGTATGCTTGTATTAAAATGACCAAATTAAAGTACAGCACTAAATCATATTCTGTGGAAAATGTTTCTACGTGTGATAAACTGATAGACATTGATAGAAAGATGTGCAGCTGTGATTGGAGAAAAATTTTTTTTTTTTTATCCAAAATGTATAATCAATAAGAATTTGTACCTTGATAGTGGTGAAGCTTGGAATAATACTGTAACTCATCTCTTTAATGAATGTTTTATTGCTTTTAACCTGGAGAACCCAACCTCTCCACTAGAGGGCAGCAAACACTCACACGAAAACGAATACTCAGGCCTGCGGAATTTGTGGGAGAAAAATTGGTTCAATAATTCTATGAAATAAAATGGGAAATATATTAGAAAATGTTGTCAGATTATAGATATATTTAGTGTATATTAAACTTTAATCATGTTTTACATAAATAGTTTTACTTAAACCTGCAATTTGTTTCAATTTGATAAAAATAACTAAGGTATTTTTAGGTCTTGTTAGTTTCTTAGATGTGACCATAAAATTATTGTAATAAGAAAAAAAGGCTTGAAAATATCTTTCAGAAACTAAATATTATGTGTTATGTTATGTAAATCAAGATCTTAAATTAAGTTAAATTTTCAGAAATGTTCCAATTTATTTTATTTATTGCTGTCAGAAAAAAAAAAAAAACCTCAAGTAGGTGTGAACCAGATCTAGCTCCTGAGCCAGAGCTCAAGGATCCCTTCATCACTATAATTACTAGAAAGCTCAGTGTGCCATCTGCTGGCCTAAATAATTATGTACATATTTTCTGGTAGGCAGGTTCTCTAAATAATAAGCTTTACCAGAGGCACGTGAACAACTGTTGCCATGTTAGAAGGAGAGCACCTGAATGGGATCTGAAACAAGTAGTCCCAGTGGGAGGCCAAATTGGGTCAGATACCGTCTAAGAGAAATTTAAAACATTAGATTAAAACATTAAATAAGAGCTATTGTGAAACATCTTAATGACCTCCATATATATATATATATATATATATATATATATATATATATATACGCAACTAGTTTTTTGTTATACAGGTAGCCCATCCCATCTCAGAAAAAGAAAAAATTTGAACTCTTTCTATCTATCTATCTATCTATCTATCTATCTATCTATCTATCTATCTATCTATCTATCTGAAATCAGTGAATGATGACTTCAAGTCTCAGCAAAAATGAGAATCAGGTGTTTTTACTCCAGGTATGTAGATAATAAAACGTAAATGTAATAATAAAAAATAACGAAATCAAGAAATAAAAAGAATCAAAGGAAATACAAATATTTTCACATAT
>NW_015151132.1:88074-125977 GCF_000732505.1 Cyprinodon variegatus
AGATAGATAGATAGATAGATAGATAGATAGATAGATAGATAGATAGAAAATGTCTTATCCCTTGTATTTTTATGTACTATTTATTTTTATAATAAAAAAAGATTTTTCACCAATTTAAAAAATGTGTCTTATTATCATCATCATCCTTCATTGACTTGTAGTGGCTGCACTATATAGGCATTAGAATACAAGCTAATGGCAGCATTTAGCTTGAAAATATGTGTGATGTGTGTGAAATTATGAATTTTCAACATAAATATTGCAGCTCAATAAATCTGGTTATCAGGAGGGTTTTATCTGTTTGTACTCGAATGCGTCTCAGCAAACTGCAGCGCGCGGGGCGAGCTGCTCGGTGTTTGGTGTTGATTAATAGTTTTTTTTCCCCCCTCTCTCTTCAAAGAATGAAAATGTGGAAGAGCGAGCAGGGCTTGTTGGCAGACTGGTAGCCGGTGAATGGAGGTCACAGCAGACACCGACTGAGACACACAGGAGGAGAGGGAGGACGGACAGCGGCTATCCGCCTTCAAAAATGGCGTCTCCGGAGGAAAATGAGTAAAAAATATTAAAACGCGGCCTGTTTCTTTACACTTCCTCATTCGGTTTTTATTCATTTTTTCGTGCTCCTACGTCACCGGTCGAGGTGCGAACGACCCTGTTTGGTTTTTTACTCGGATGGCCTTTGGAGAAAAGAGAGGAGCGTGTATTTGGGGGCGAAATAAAAGCAGCCCTGTTTTATTTTGATGCGTCGTTGCTGACAGCTAGCATCTGCTGCTAGCTTCTCACAGTTCCGCTCCGGAGGAGGGGGGGTGGGAACCATTTGCATGCAAAGAGAGAGGCAGGAGGAAAAAAAAAAAGAGATTTTCAAATTGGGGATTTTCTTTTTGCTCGTCCATGGGGGAATGATTGCTACCAACGTGGCCCCGTCGATTGCTATCTTTTCTAGTGCTAGCATCAGCGTAGCTAAAACTAGCCTGAAGAAAGGGGAGGAGAGACGGTGGAAAAAAGGACGCGTTCAAGTCAAATGTTTAAACAGCTATTCGCCCATCAGCGAGCAAATCCGCGGCATCTTCATCATGACCATGACTGCTTTCAGGCCGAGGAAATGATAAAGGCACTGGAAAAGGTGAAAGACTGGCTTTTTTTGGAGGTGGTTGGATTGTAACCCCGTAGACCCCCCTCTTTTTTCATCCAGCTTTCTCCTCCTCCCCACCATTTCTCTTTCAATATGCTGTTTTCCACTCCTGAGGACTTGCTTATGAAACCGGGGAAAATAGCTTGAAAGCGAGAACGTGGAAAGACTGGATTTTTGTTCTCGTTGCTTTCACGCATTGTACCGCTCCTAAATGGATAGAAATTACCCGGGAACAGGATTTGGTGATTTGGGCGCAGGAGCAGGATGGAGTTACGACAGAACGGCAAAAAGGTAATGCATCGGGATCCAGACAATGTGCATGCATCAAATCCGTGCTACTTTGTGCAGGGCATGATGTGACCCCCCTCTTCAGTGTAAACAAATTGGAGCCAGGAGCCTCATTTATACCACCGTGCGTAATGCATTGTCATCCACAGAGTTTGCATAGTAATATTATTATAAACAGGAATGGATAAACGTGTGTCGTGGGGGTGGGCGGGGTGGAGAAAGGAAAAGGCTGGGGGAGTAAAGGGGGGGTGAATTGAATGTGATTGACAGACATGGGCTTTTAGGTAGGACCTGGCGGGATGGATGGAGGTGGGGGATGTCTGAGTGTCCATTGGAATTATTGTTCCCTGTGTTGCAGGCCTGAACACAGACAAATTCATAGGGATTGATGGGGAAACTGCGAGGAGTGCAGACGCAGCAACCCCCCCTCCCTCCCCGACAGCAATCAACAAGATAAACTGAAGCGTATTAATTAAACTCGTATTGCATTGTAAAACACAATAAAAACCAGCCTTGTGAGGTGATGTTTACGGGGCCGATGCAGACACTGTTTTGATTCCCATTTGGATACATTTGCGATTTAGATGATTAGTGATGGGCTTCAGTTGGATTCGGTGCTCATTTGCATATTATAGCTCTGACGAAAAACTCCCATATGCATCGAAGGTGCAATTTGTATTTTGATTCGACTTGAATCAGTTCACGTAAATGCATGAGATATGAGGATGGGAGCTGCAGAGAATGCGAGAGGAAGCTCTGAATTTTAGCTTTAGTTAGCCTGCGTGCTAGTGCTCTGTGTTTGCAGGGAAGCATAGCTGAGGCCTTTCCAAGCAAACCCGATTCTTCTGCTAGAAACCTTTAAGCAATTATCCATTTGTGTGTTTAACCTCTAAGGATCAGCATTTGCGTTTTAAGAAATCCGATTTTGGTAAACAAATATACATGATCCATTATTTTTGCATGCAGTTTAGCTTACGTTTGGGTCGGCATGCACAACCCAGTTGTTGGCTGCATTGCTTTGCTAATTAGCATTTACTGACATGCTAATTGTTCTTCTGCGGTTTAAGCTGCTAAATATTTTCATTTTCATTTAGCTGCACTTTGCACCATGGTGTGATGTGCTGTATTCATACGCAGCGCAGGCCTTTCACAGTCGGGGCCTAGCCTCTGCATTACTCCCCAGTGATGCTACCAAGCAGCACAAATGCTAGCATGCATTTGATGAAGCAGCCACGCATTTCATCTGCCTTCTGTAAGGCGAAATTATCCAGCTGCAAATACCAGATAAAGGACCTTAGTGCAAGCATGTAATGACATTTCCTTGTGAATGCATGTTATTGATTGCAAATAAACCATCATTTTGAAATTAAGTGCACCCCCCACCCACCCACCTCCCCTATGTGGGCTTGACAGATTTATGACTACTGTAATAGTCATTAATAAACTGTGTATGGTTGTAACTGTGCCATTCTTTTAAGAATGAATTGACTTTAATACTTTTTGGTTCTATTAAAAACTAATTGTAATTTTAAAAAAACAAATTGAGTTAATTTTAAATTAAAAATGACATATTAATTGAAAAATAGAAATACACTTGTGAGATTTGGTGTGCATAATCATTAGCCTCTTCCTTGTCATTTTCAGGGGTCACATTTAGGGAACTGATTAGATTTATGTTAATATACTCTGAAGACTGATCTACACCTCCACCCCCCCTTTCCCTATATCCTCTTCCTCCCCAGTCTGGTATATGGGAGTTCCAGATCATCCCACCCTGACTCTGAGCTCCTTCACAGACAAGCCTACTCCACCCCACACCCTCTGCAGGGCTATGCCACCAATCACCACCCAGGGAGCTCTGGCCAAGGCGGGGCTTGGGGAGCAGCTGGACGGAGTTTGGGTAAGATAAATGTCATACCTTCCATGTCCCCAACATAATGGGCCCTCCTGCAGTGAGGTATTGTGTCAGACTGAGCAGGTTCTGGCAGGTTATTGTCACTGACAAATGTCCAAATTAGGGATCAATGGAATTTGAAAAGCAGAGTGCCAAAACCTGCCTTCGTTTTTATGCAGCTTTACAAATTCTCTGCAGGTTTTGGGCAACATTGATCAAAAGCTAATACTGTAAACCTGAGACTTGATCATGTTACAACATATCATGAATATGAAGGTGCAATTCTGCTCAGAAGTTTACATACTCTTTTATTAAGGCATAAATATACAATTAACTTCAGTTTTTGAGATTAACTATTCAAATAATCATATAATATATCATTTTGATGGATTAAAAGGAAACAAAAGGAGATTTAAAGAAAAGCTTTGAATACAATTTAGATTTATTTAATTCTCACATATTCTTTACCCTCCACTACATACATCTGTTTTATTTGCATTTGAACATGTAATTTTTAGAGTAAGTTTGGGATCATTGTCCTGTTGGGACACCTGATTATGTACATGTTTCACTGTTTGGTCCAAAATGTTCCCTTCATTAAAAGGAATGGATCAGGGTCTGATGAACAGAAAACCAGCAAGTCTTTAGCCTGTCATTAATTGGAAGTGGGTAAAATGCCTACATCAAAAGGATGGCGAGTTGAACATAAATAATCAATTATTAGCTTAATTAAGATGCATTATGTTATTTTCTTGGGTTAATTTTCAACGGTTTCTTGTATTGATGCTCTATGACGGGCTACTTTTCATAACAGCTCACGTAACGAGCGTAATCAAGACAAAAGCACAGATGTTACCCTAACCTGATCAGGCATATTTTTTTAGTTCTCTGATGTTTGAGGGGTAAATCTGTTCTCATCTTACAAGTAACTCCATAATTTCTACAGGTCCAAAGTTGTCTAATATCTGATTCCCAAGAAACAACAGAAAGCGTTTAAATTTGCGACAGTTTGGTGTTGCCTGTAGCTTTCATGGATGCTTTACCTGCAAGTTACAGGTTTAGTGCCCCTAGTGGCTAGATGTTACACAGTGATGCTTTACAGAACCTTCCATTCTTTATCTCTTAGCTTGTTATTTCTATGTTTTGTACCTCTCTGTGTTTAAATGTTTTTTTATATTTTAATTTTCAATCAGAAGTTTAATATTTTGTTTTTTCCTCCTTTAAGGTCTTTCTGGGCTTTTTGACACTGGCTTACACCACGCCAGCCCCTCTGCTCCTGACGCCTCGGTCATGAACCTGATCTCAGCTCTGGAGTCCCGAGGTCCCCAGCCTCCACCCTCTGCCTCTTCCCTCCTCTCTCAGTTCCGCACACCGTCCTGGCAGACAGGTGGGGCCATGTTATGTCCTCCCTGTTGTGTTGACATTTAAGCAGACCTAATGTCAATATGACATTAGAAAAATGTCGGAAGTGTTTGTCTAAATTATAATTCTGTCTATTTGTGTGGTGGAACATTCTTTTAAAATCTTTAAGGATTAAATTGTATTCGAAACCACTTTTAAATGTGTTTTTGTAACTTGAGTAATAAATGTTTTATTTTTTCAGTAATTGTGTAATGTCTTCCTCTTTCTAACAGCGATGCACACGCCTGCTCCTCCTGAACTATTCATCTCTGGAGCCCTTCCTGGCTCTGGATCCTTCCCTTCCTCTTCAGCCCTATCAGCCTATCAGCATCCAGCATCCTTCTCCAGTCGCTCTTTCCCCACAGCCTCCCTTTCTCTCCAGGACACGCCCACATTTAGCCCCACGTCCAATGGTCTGCTCTCCCCCCATGACCCCCTTATACACATAAAAGCGCCATCCCAGTCCAGCTTGGGTTTTGATCGACTCCTGTCCTCCCAGGGTGCTGCAGCTGCTGCCTACAGAGGCAGTCAGGACCCCACTGGTGCCACGTCAGCCCAGGCGTCTTCTGCCAGGCATCTGCAGTCCCACCAGTTCAATCTATTGTCCTCTCAGCTTCAAGATCAATCCTCTCAGCTTTATAACCCCTCAGTGTTCTCCTCAGCCCAGCCTCAGCCTCAGTCCCAATCGCAGTCTAACTCGGCTCAGGAAAGGGCCATGCCCCGACAGGACAGCGTCATCAAGCACTACCAACGGCCCACGCCCGCTCAGTCACAGCTCTCGTCCTCAGCTGCTCACTCTCTCCAGCACTATCTCAGCTGTGGAGGAGCAGGTTACCAACAGATCGCCACTCACCACAGGCACGCTGGCCTTCCCTGTAGCCCGCTGGGCGACCAGAGCCCCTCGTCTGACCATAAGCCCGCCTCTCGCACTGAACAATATCGACCCATCATTCAGCCTCCCTACTCCTCATCTTCCTCTTCGTCCTCTTCATCAGCTGGAAAGGGTACAAAAAGTAGTTCCAGTAGTGGCTATTCTTCAGGCAGTTCCGCGTCATCATCAAGAACACCTCATACGCCCCCCTCAGCTTCTTCGACCTCCTCTTCCTCGTCGTCATCTTCTGCAACATCAGGTGCTCATCCTTCAAACTCAATTCCCACCTCCAGCTCCAGCGCTGCTCCGTCCCGACAGCAGCCACCTCCTCAACCGGCTCCGCCTCCCCCTACCCCTCAGCAACAGCCTCCTTCCACCTCTACTTCAGCTCCGCAATCTCTCCCCAAGTCCTGTCTGTCTGGCTACGGCTCCCCAGTGCCCCCAGTAAAGACCCCCACATCTGCGCTTACCGGACAGACTCCACCTCAACAACAGACTCAGTCATATTCTCCTAATCAGCCCCCTACTTCCCACCTGACACAGTCCTATGGGGGCTTCAACTCACCCCAAGCCCAAGACTTGAGCTCTGGTACAGGTGGAAAAGGTTATGGAAGTTTAGGTGGGCGGAGCCATTCCTATTCCACCGATCTATATGGAGCTGATTCTGCTTATGGGTCACTCCCCTCCTCTCTGGGTGGAGCAGGGAGCCCATCCCTTGGTTATGGAGCTCCAGGTCACTCACCTGCCCTGTTAAGGTCAAGCGGGTCATCAGGTAGTGGAGCGTCTGGGGGAGGAAGCAGCAGCGGCGGAGGGAGTGGGAACTCCGGATCGGGTGGAGCAGCAGGAAATGGCATGACCAGCGAGAGAGGTGGAGGAGGAAGCGGGGGAGGTTCCTATCATATTCCAGACTCCAGTCCCTCCCCATCCGGTAACTCCGCCATCATCCGGCCAGGTTTGCATTCCCCCGTGCCAACATGTCCCACTCAGTCTCCAGGAGGTGCTGGGTCAAATAAATACATTCCCTCAGTTCTCTCGCCCACTTTTCTCGCGTCCCCCCAGGCGTACCCTGATACCAGAGGTCCCACCTCCCAACCTCAGTCGTATCATTCCAACTCCTCAAAGGCAAAACCGGACACGTCCATGATGGGTGTGGGCTCTCAGAGATCCCAAGAGGAAGTGGACGATGATGATGAGTTCTTGATTCAGCATCTCCTTCAAGCCCAAGCAAGCCCCGCTCCTCAGGCTGCTCATCACCACTCTCAACCACAGCCCCAGCAGACGTCCCAGCAAACACAACCACAGCCTCAGTCGGTACCCCCCACAAGCGACTCGGGCAAAGGCATGAGTTATGACATGGGCAAGACCCCCGAGGAGAGGTACCACCCCCAGAGCGTTATACGTACACACAGCGCAACATCCACTGCCGGTGTGGGGAATACAGGTTCTGGGGGGTCCATTTCTGGGCTGGACAACCAGCTAGAGATGTCACTTAAGAAACAACAACAGCATCAACAGCAACAACACCACCATCAGACACAACAGCAGCAACAAAGGAGTGACAGATCCGTGGGGAGCAGCAGAAACGGCAACGGACGAGGAAGTGCCGAGCAAGTCCACTCGCACCTCCATCATCACGACGGCCTCGGCTCCGTTGTTCACTACGGCCGGGGTGACCCATACTCCCAGCACTCCCTCGCTGCCCAACACTCCTCACACAGTCAACATGTGTCGTCACATTCGCAGATGCCGCCTCACCAAATGGAGCTCCAAAAGAAGCCCCAAGGAAGCGCGGAAATTCCTTACCCTCGTAAAACGCCGGAGCTGCAGCAGCAGCACCCTCAGTCCCAAGCCGCCGTGTCCCTCATGGACTCCCCAACGGATCAATCCCGCCAGCCGCCACACCTGCTCCAGTCAGTGCTGTCCCACACCACCCGCAACAAGCTTGAGCCTCATCAGCCGCACCACAAGATGGACTCCCATCGCCAACACCAACAGCACCAGAAAATGGATCCCCACCCTCAGCATCAGCAGCACCAGAAAATGGACTCCCATCAGCATCCGCAGCACCACAAAATCGATTCTCACTCGCAGCACCAACAGCACCACAAAATGGACTCCCATAGCCAACAGCAGCAGCACTCTATTAGCCAGCAACAAGCTGTGATGGAAGGTGCCGGTGGGAGACTGGGCTCCAGTAAACATCCGGGTCAGTCCCAGTCTCAAACCACCCAGCTCCAGCTTCAGCTGCAGTCCCAAGCTTTGGAAGTGGCAGCCGCCCACTACAACCATGGACCCCATCAGCATGACCAGAGCCAGGTCAAACAGAGCTCAGTGGTGTCCTCCCTGGACATGCTGGAGCGCTCTCTCTCTCAGACCTCCAGCGGTGATGTTGGTGTCGCAGAGGACAGACGCGGCGGACCGGGCAGCGCGGGCAGGAGCGGCGGCGAGCGCCACAGGCAGCAGCAGGAGCCTCAGAGGCAGCACCCTCCCCACCATCAGCCGCAGCAACCCCATCACTCGGCCCCTGAGCTCCACTCCTTCCTCTCTGAGCCCGACATCGGTTTATCCACGCCGTCTCACATGCATCATCTATCACAGCATCATGCTCAGCAGCAACAACAGCAAACCCACCCCCACCTCCCTCATACCCAACCCCACCCTCAGCAGCAGCCGCCTCACCCCCACCACATACCCCAACCCTCGGCCGCAGCCCACCCCCAGTCTCAGCCCGACCCACAGCAGCCACTCCCAAGCCAGCTCGCCACACAGCAGAGCCAAATGGACCAACAACGTTCGGATCAGCACCAGTTTGATACAGTCAGCCCAGTAGAGAAAGCAGAGCAGAACCAGCAGAGCAACCGGTTCGTACCTTTGACCTCAATCTGCTTCCCGGATTCCCTGCTTCAAGACGAGGACCGTTCCTTTTTCCCAGGAATGGAGGACATGTTTTGCGCGGAGGACTATAAATCGAGCTGTAGTGGCGGTGCCGGTCCAGGACAAGAGGAGATGAACGAAAGCCATCCTGGGCAAGAAGGAATGGATTCGATGAAAGCTGGACAGGGTGCGGGAGGAGCAGCAGGAGGTGGTGGACCAGGCTACAACATGATGGGTCACCATGGTGGCGATCAGGCATATGAACAGTACTGTCATGGTCTGGAAGAAGCCAACAACAACACCATGACTCTGGATCTAGACTCTCTTAAGACGCATGAGCTTCCCTCCACGGTCAACACGGAACAGTTGGGTCTGATCCAGTCTCAGCCCCCAGCTTTGGGTATGGGCTCTAATGCAGCCGGTCCGAACAACAATGGAGCTAAGCTTTCCTCTGGTCCTGGAGGAACCGGCTCGGGTGCAGGTTCAGGAGGCCTCCAGTCTCCAATTTTCTGCTCATCGCGTCCCAAAAAACTCCTGAAATCCAGTTCGTTCCACCTGCTGAAGGAGCGCAGGGACCCCAACACACTACCTAAGAAAAGTTATGCCCAAGAATATGAATTTGAAGATGATGAAGATAAAGCCGACCAGCCTGCTGACATCCGGCTGAACAGCCGCAGGCTGCCTGACCTTTTACCAGATTTGGTGTCTAGCTGCAGAAAGGGAGGAGGAGGATCCCTGAGCCCTCTAATGGGCGACATCGATTTTTACCACTCCTCTGGCTACACTTCTATGGGTTCGCACTCTATTCTTCCTCCAGACGGACCCAAGAAGAGAGGCCGAAAGCCTACCAGGCCAAAGAGGGAGGGGCCTCCGAGGCCAAGGGGTAGGCCACGTATCCGCCCTATGCCTGAGCCCTACACCCCGCGGGGCATGATGGGTGAAATGGGCGGCTCAACAGTTGGAGGGGGGTTCAGCGTGGAGGGACGAGGTCGAGGCAGAGGGCGAGGAAGCCGAGGTAGAGGAGGAAGGAGGGAGGATATGTACATGGAGATGAGCGGGAAGGAGCAGGATCAGATGCACTCGCATCACCTTCAGCAGCAGCAGTCACAGCAGCTCCATCACCAGCCGCAGCAGCATCACGAGCCCATCCCACCTCTCAAGGTCAGTGGTTCTCTGTCCAATAGAAGCAAAATAAATCCCAGGTGTGATCGGGATCATGCCCCAAACATTGGTTATGGATTTGATATTTAATGAACTGGGCGTAAATTAAGATTAATTAGGAATTAGTTTCAGTTTCCTAAGTTGCTTTTAATGATTCATTTATGTGGGTTTAAAATACAACAAAGTATTATTTTGCAAATTGATTGGTCTGTGAATAATTTTTTTCGATTAATTATCGGATAGCCAAAGGTCCCTTTAAAGAAGAATTTTTTTCCGAAATTAAAGCAGGTGAAACTAAAACTTTTCCAATTGAGGAGTTCTGAATAGAGCATATTTACAGACGAAAAAGTTTTTTTAAATCTTAAATGCAAAATATTAATATATATATATTTTTTTACAATTTTGATATAATTACTGTTTAAGTCTGTTGCTCTGTCAGCTAAAGGCATTGTTTCTATACTCCAGTTAACTATTAATTGATTACTAAATTAGTTGATGATTATTCAAATAATCGATTGTTTCAGCCCTATATACAACTTAGTTCAGAAATGAAAAGGGTCAATATGTGCTTAAATCTATATCCACAGCGCTATAAAATTTAAGTAGCGTATTTTAACTATTACAGGGGATCCGTGGGTCATTAAAAATCATTAAAAGTCATTAAATTATAATTTTTTTTAATTAAGGCCTGAACTGGCATTGAAATTCATTAAATGGGATAATTTTGGCATTTAAAATGCTTTATTTTAAAAAATGTTTATAAAAACAATTTCTTAAAAGATACCGGTATATATATTTGCAAATATGCGAAAAATAACTGCAATATATTTGAGCGGAACTGCTTCTGCTGATCGTCAAGCCGTATGCTCGGAAAAGAAGCTCAAGGCAGAGAAGAAGCTGTAGAATGGGGAAAATGCTAATTTCAACAAAAGTGGCTGGAAATCGAGGAATTGAAGGCTGTCGACAGTATAGATGAAGAAGGAATTTGCTGTGTATATATGAGTCATTGATACTTGTTGCAATAAAATTATTATTAAGAGCTATTAAAAGAGCATTAAAAAGCATGAAATTAAGAGTTGCTCATTCCTGTATTAACAAGTTATAACAAAGCCTCATAATCCAACAGCTTGTGGAAAAATGTAGGCTTTCGTCAGCAGACATGTTATTTAAGTTGGTTGGCAGCCTATGCTTGGTGTAGGCTGAGCTTTAGATTGTAGTTTATGAACCATTAATTGGATAACAGTTTCTGAAAATGAAAGGAAAATAATATTCTAAAAAAACATTAAAAGCTGTAGCAAATGGGAAGAAAGCAGCTTGAATCAGCTGTCAAATTTCTGATTGGAGGAATGGGTCAAACTTACAGCCAATATGATCCAAGGGCCTTATTGATGGCACAAAACAAGTTTGTTGTTCCTCAAAAATCTAATGAAAGTTTTAGTGGGAGGTTTTGATCATATTAAGGGAAAATTTCTATAAATAAAATAATAATACACTATGACAACAACAAAACAAGCAGCACAAGTTTTTTTTTTTATCACTAGAACTTAAGCCAAGTGCTGTTCAAATACATCATTGTTCACTGTATGTAAACCTCTGCCTCAAACTACCGCAGAAAATGTGTGCAGTGCTTTTGGCATTGTGTGAAGCAGGAGGTATTAAATGTAATGTCTGCATGGTGGAAGGAGGGAGGGGAGGTTAATATATAAAATGTGCCTGCGGATGATTGGTATTTCTCCTTTACTGCTCTCCTACTGCTGCTTCTCAACATTCCTGTTTTGATAAAACTTTTAAATCATCATGAGCTTCATAACTGTTCTTTATTTTCTTGCAGATCAAGTTGCCAGTTGGTACTCTGTCCTCCTCTGACGCCTTGCTGAGGACAGACTCTTTGTCTGGCACCGATCCTGCTTTGTCAGACGGCTCGGTTGGCTCCGCTCCCTCACTCGGTTTAAGTCCTGGACCCCCCTGCAGCACTGACAGTACTAGAAGCCAGGACAAGAACAAACAGAAAAGCCAGATGATAAGTGAAGGAGTGGATGAAGAAGGACTGGATGAAAGGGTAAAGGCTAGAAGATAAATTGCCCTGCTATGAGCGCAGAATGCTTGAGTTACATTTAAGTAGATGTAAAATAAAGTTCACGGGTTAATAGTGGTGAGGATTTCTCCTACAGCTGAGCTATGTTCTCTCTTTTGATTTTTCCAGGGAGATGAGAAGGATTCAGAGACTAAAGCTGGCTTTGTGGCTTCGTTTTTGGACTTCCTAAAGACGGGGAAGAGGCCTCCGGGGTTGGACATCTCACCAGGAATGGAACATGACAACGGCGAAACGTCACCCTGTAAAGCAGGGGGTCTGCGCCCTCTCTCTCCTGCACCACCTCCCCCACCGCCACCACCTCCGTTTGGAGACAGTGAGGGGAATGGGGGGCTGGCTCTTGGCAACTGCCCCAGCCCCAAGCGCTTGGAAGATGAGCTGAAGAGAAACTTGGAGACTTTGCCATCTTTCTCCTCCGACGAGGAAGATTCGGTCGGAAAGAACCAGGATCTTCAGAAGAGTATCTCCTCTGCCATTTCGGCTCTGTATGACACTCCTCAGCTGACCTCAAACATCCAGGCCCCTCTACCTCCTCAGCCTCCTCAGCCCCAGACTCAGTCTATTCAGGCTCCTCTCACCCCTGAAATGGAGCCTCCCGCGCTAAGTCCACAGCCAGCTGTGCAAACCACACACTCTCAGCCGGAGTCTGAGGAGCCCGACATCCTTCCTCCAGAGGAAGCTGACATGGAAGAGGAGAAAGATGAGGAGAACGAAGAAGAAAGGAGTACACCAGAAGAAGAAGAGCGGGATATAACGGAGGAGATGGAACCCGAGCTAGAAACTCTGGGCGCTCCTAAACTTGATGGTGAGTTTAACTTTTTCAAATATATATATATATATATATATATATATATATATATATATATATATATATATATATATATATATATATATTATTCTTATGTTATTACAAATGCTTTAGGTTGTCTAACTAAACCAGAAGCAGAAACAGTGACTCTCTGATAATGGTTAGAGGCTTTCAGATTCATAATCTGCTGCTGGGACAGCTACTCAAAATGGTCATCGACCACATGATTTGCAGGTCTGTCTTTCCTGTGAGTTTCTAAGGTCATTGTGATTGGCAGTTGCTATTATAGACTTGCAAGGTTGTGTTTGAGTGATCTTGAAACCTAAGTTCAGTTTTGTTTTTTCTGTTTTTAACCTAGATGGCCAACATTACCAAACCATGCGCCTGCCTTAGGTGGAGCTCTTAGGGGCTTTTTTCTTTTTAGTTGTAGTCGGCCTGTTTCTAAAAGCAGCCGTTTACTTATTTTTATAGAACAAATGGATGGATATCTTTGCTTAGCTTTGCTCTAGAGATGCAGCAATAAATTGGCTTGTGGCTGTAATCAATAAAAGTCACAAGATGTTTTGTTTTTTTTGTCTCACATTATTGGCCTTTATTGTTGGAAATCCAATCATTTTCTGAGAGTGAACGATAAATAACAGCAGTCTTTCTCACAAAGAAGAAAAATGGGGGGAAAAAAAGCTTTAATTGGTAGAGAGAGAGCAGGACTTGAGGCAGATAACACAAAGGCTGAGGAAAGGCTCTTTTTTTAAATAATTTGTTAAATTATATGATCACTTAACTCCTAATCAATATGAAATTGTTGGGAGCCTTTTGAATAAGTTTAGGACCTCACTTAGCTTGCTGCTAGCCAAGCTAACCATACTAATGGCTTGTAGTAGCTTTCTAAAGCAATGAAAAATGGATGCTCTGTAGTCTTTTTGTTTTAGAATATCCATACTGATCTGTTTTACAGCAACAACACTTACACATATCATGACAGGCATAAACAGGCTCTTGGCATGAATAAGGTATGACTGTTAACGTAGAATAAATTACTTTGAATGTCATAAATACAGTATTTGTGTTTATATTATAAGTTAAACGGGAATCCACCAAAAATAATAATTTACAGATCAGAAAACTTTAATATAAGATGCCAAAAAATGTAGATATCAAAAACCTGATATCTGAAATCCGCAACTCATTGCATCCTTATTTAGTTTTGATATTTTTCTCTTATGGTCAATGTTTTCTCAAGATTAAGGAAAAATCAATGCTACATTTTAATGTTTGGCTTTCTATGTTTTAAGGTTTTATTTTATGTCTTCTTAAACAACAACTTAAGGTATCTAAATGGTTCCTGATTATCCAGAACTAAAAAAAATAAATAAAATAAAATTTCTCCTGTGACTGATGTTTACTGATATTCAGCACCATGAAAACAAAATGCAACCACACCCGTAACATCGCCTCTCTGCTTTAGTTTAACATCCCACAAGTTTTGCGCTGCATCCCTGTCACTTATCCAAACAAATACCACATGGCCGACCCCACCCTGCTCTAGCTGCGAAAACACAACCGCCACCAAAATGAACATCAGTCATCGATATCGTCCCAGTTTCACTGAAGTTGATGCCAACATACTGCGCAGCTTAGAATATAATGTATAAGTATTAATGCAATTTTTCAAGTAAGAAGATAAAACTTGTATGGGCTATTATTTTTTTTTGTTCTGGGATAGGGTTGGGGTTATTATTTAAACATTTTTAAAAATATAAATTATCATTTTAATTGTTCACTTTTATTCTGTTAAATTATTTGTGTCGCTCCTTATGCCATTGCAGTGTACTTTTCGTTTTCTCTTCTGTATAGCACTTTGAATTGTGCACTGTCTGCTGAAATGTGAAATTTAAACTTGTCTTTTCACACTGCAGCACAGCTTTTAAATGCATCTCCTCTCCAATTAACCTAAATTTAAAAGCTGACTTTTCTTATCAGTATTCAGTCATCCAGAGCTCCTGCTAATGAGATGTTCATTGGATTCAGCTATCTAAATAATAGCTAGAAGAGTCTCTCTTTTATATGGATTTATGTGTTTGGGAATTTATTCTTAGGAATTTTGAGTGCAGAATATTATAACTGTTTTAAATTTGGATTTTTTTTGAGGATTTCACTTTTATTATTTTCTCCACAAATATTTAGAGATTTGACATTATAATGTTGCACAGGTTAGTGATAAAATCTCACTTCTTAATGCTGCTGGCGTCCTTAATAAGCCAGTTTCAGGATTAGTGTGTCTTTAGTAGCAGTACTGAGAATTTGACTGCAGAGTCATGTGGTCACTGCCTCGCAGTTTTCTAAGAAAGTCAGCAAGGATGTTTTACATTTTTTTTTATTGCCATTCTTATTATTTTCCTAGTAAATGCCACAAAAATCATGTGGTCGAATTATGTAACCTTTGTTTCAACGATGGGTAGAAATTTAAATGTGGTTGAAAGTCCTGTTACCGACAGCTTTAAAATAAAACCCAAATTGTCTTTCTTATTCCTTCAGTGTCTGTTAAAACCCCATAATTGCTCTTTTTTTGTTATGAAATTACAGTAAATGTCTTTGTACCTTGATGGCTGAGAAATAAGAGTTTAAAATTTTAAAATGCTTAATTTTTTCACAGCCACATGTCCAGTCCTTCCAAATGAGGGTTTGTGATGCCAATTGTTAGTTTCTATGCTTATGGCAGTCATTCTTTCTCCAGTGGTGACAAAGTATTTGTGTGTTTTGGTTTTATGTACCTTCTAGTGCTCATATTGAAGGAAGTGGAGCGTAGGAATAAAATTGATTAAAAAAAACAACAAAAAAAACCCATAATTAACACCTCGACTAGGCCTCAGCTTCTTCTCTCCGTTCACACCTTGAAAAGCCTCCTCAAATACCTCTGGTCACACTGGTAAACAGTTCAGTCAGACTAGTCTCAGGAGAAACAGACGGGTCTGCGGCTCGTATAAAACTGACCACCCTTTTAGTGGAAATGTCAGAGCTAAGCTTTACAAACGAGAAACCCTCCAACCATTAACAGAAGTGAGTAAAACTCCCAGATGAGAGGTGGAGTATCTTCCAGAGACCGCATAGTCTGCAGCCACTTTACTTGATTACCATCTGAACGGACTGTGACACCAACATTTTTATTTTTTTATCTCCTTCTTCCTTCTAGCTCCTCTTCCAGAGGTTCAACCAGAGCCAGCGACTCCTGAACAACAATCTGTCCCTCCATCTCCTGCCTCATCCTCTACTCCGTCTCACTCCCCCCTTCCTCCCCTCTCACTCCCTTCACCGCAACCTCCGCAAGAGGAGCAACAGGAGGAATTCCAGCCCCTGAGCCCGGCTGCTCCTAGATCTCCTTCTCCAACTTCCCCTCCTGAACCAGCCACCGTTCCTCAGCCTGCCACACCACCTCCGGCTTCTCCTCCTCCTCCTCCTCCTCCACCCTCAGCTCGAAAAGAGTCTCCCGTGCCGTCCCCAGAGTCTCCTGCCTCTCCTGAGGAGCCTCCAGCTCCTAAGATCACATCTCTGCACCTCGCCCAGAAGCAGGAAGATGCAGCCATTGTTGGAGAAAGCGAGGAAGATGAGAGTGAGAGTGGAGGGGAGGGCATCTTTAGAGAAAGGGATGAATTTGTGGTGCGGGTGGAGGATATTCGGACTCTTAAGGTATTTATATTTTTTCTAATTGTTTTGGTATGCCTTTGATTGTATATGCGTCTCTGTTTCTCTAACAAACAACTGTGGGTCCTGTGTTTGTGCACAGCTGGCTCTGCAGACAGGCCGGGAGCCTCCGCCCATCTGGAGAGTGCAGAAAGCCCTGCTACAAAAGTTCAGTCCAGAGATCAAAGATGGGCAGAGGCAGTTTTGCGCCACAAGCAATGTGAGTTCACTCCCAGGCTTCTAGTGGTCTAACCACACCTGTTCCAACATTTTGAAACATAAGAACAAGAAAATATCCTAAAAGTTTATCTTCTTTGTTAGCTACCTTTACAAATTGTGGAAACATTTTTCTGTTTTTAGTATCTTGGCTACTTTGGAGATGCAAAAAGACGGTACCAGAGGATATATGTGAAGTTTCTTGAGAACTTTAACAAAAAGGACTACGTGAGGGTTTGCTCCCGGAGACCTTGGCGGCGTGCTGCTCCAGGACTCAGGTAACTTTCCTTACATTACAGTTACATTCCTGGCCTTTGTGCAGGGAGGATCTTCTAAAGACAGGGGCCATTCATTGTTGACACATTTGTTTTTAAATTTTTTGCCATTTAATGTGATTAGAAGAATTTTTTAAAGTTTGCAACATTGATTTGTCTGGGTGATATGAGGCAGAGATATCATTATAATAAAAAATAAAATAAGCTTAAAATATTTAGCAAAAAACTTAATTTTTATTTAATTATTTTGCATAAATGCACTGATTTAACACATTAATGTGGTGACTTGCAACAAAATCCTGAACACTGTGCTTCAGATATGTTAATAATTAATGATAAATAATTTACAGCAGAAACATAATTTAATATTATAAACAAATGGAGTAACTTCACACTCTTTTGCACTGCATACATTACATAAATACAAAAACATTTACGATTTATCACCATAGACAGTTCATCATAGACAGCATTGGTTCTGCATACTGATACAAACTGTAAAGTACTGTTAAATCAAGAAGGCTATCCATCATCAGCTTTTCATTGTTTTAATAGTAGTGTATGATCTAAATTATCCTCAGTATATTTTCCATTCATTTTCTATATTTTCAATTTATTTTGTGCAAAAAGTTGAGCTCCAAACTTTATTTCATTCAATAGGCGACAGTCTCTTCCAAGGATGGCATCCCCACCTGCTCCACAGGCACCACCACCACCACCTCCACCTAGAGCGGCAGAGAAAGATGAACGAGTGACTCCACCTTTCCATCGTGAACAAAAAGAGAAAACATCAAAGCCGGCAACAGCTGCAGAACAACAAGACAAGAAGGAGGTAGCTGCCGCTGTGTCCAAAGCCAAGGAGAAAGAGAAGGAGCCTGAGAAGGAGAGAGAGCGGGTGAAACGGGTACAGACGCAGCAAGAAAAAGCAGAGAGGCGGGTACAGATGCAACAGGAAAAGGCGGAGAAACGGATACAGATGCAGCAGGAAAAGGCGGAGAAGCGAGCGCAAACGCAGCAGGAGAAGGCTGAGAAGCGGGTACAGCCGCAGCAAGAGAAGCTGGAGAAGCGGACCCCGCCTCAACAGGAGAAAGCAGAGAAGCGGACCCCGCCTCAACAGGAGAAAGCAGAGAAGCGGACCCCTCCTCAACAGGAGAAGGCAGAGAAGCGGACGCTGCCTCAACAGGAGAAAACGGAGAAGTGGATACATCCACAGCAGGAGAAGACGGAGAGGCGGATACAGCAGCAACAGGAGAAGGTGGAAAAACGCGCCGCAACTGTGGACCGTGCTAGAGCAAAGGAGGACAAGAAAACCCTGGAGAAGAAGGAGAAACCTGAGCGACCACCCAAGTCAAAGTCCACCAAAGTAAAAGCTGAACCTCCACCCAAGAAAAGAAAGAAGTGGCTGAATGTACCCTCTTCTGTACCCTCGTCTTCTGACTCTGACTCCTCTGATGAGGCGGCGAGTGAGAATGAAAGTGAGAGATTATTTTAATCATTAGTATTTTACCCAATTTATTTCTATTTTGCAGCTTTAAACTGTTAATTCTCTCCTCTCTTAGTGCCAGTTAAGGGAGGAGTGAACAATCGTGCCATGAGGGAGATGTTCAGGAGCTACGTGGAGATGCTGGTGAGCACAGCCTTGGACCCAGACATGATCCAAGCTCTGGAAGACACAGACGGTGAGAACTCCTGCCTCAGCAGCCCAACCTAACCAGATTTTCCTGTCTGATTACTTATTTTTTCTATTTCAAATTCCTTACACTCCGATTTATTTAAAGACATTAGCAAGAGGATTTTGTCTTTAAAATAGAAAGTATGGTCAGGTTGAATATCCAGCACTGCTGCCAAGTGTCAGCTGCTGGGCCAGCTGAGCAAAGTTACATCAAAGCAGGACAGGATTAGCTGACAGTTGAGTGTGCATATTCATAGCAGCCTTTTAATGAATTCTTCAAGCTTAGATAAACAAGGTGTGACGACTGGAGAGAAGTCGTGGGAATGCACGTAACAGGCGGCTTTACATTCGGTCCTTGATATTAAAAAGAAGCCGTATGACTGCTGACGAATAAAATTCCTCTAACCTTGATTGGCTTACAGATGAGCTGTACCTGCCCCCGATGAGGAAGATTGACAGCATCCTGGGTGAACAGAAGAGGAGGTTACTGAGAAAAGTCAGCATGAGTTCTCAGCACCAGGTAATCGATTCTCACTTGCTTTTTCCTTTTAACAAGCTTTAAACTTTGATGGGTTACGTACGTAACGCGGAATGGCCCATTTTTGTTTTGGTTTTTCTGCTAAATTCTTCTTTTCATTTGATTCACATTCATTTGGATCCATGCTATTTGTACACACCACTGTTGCAGACATCTGCAGGTACATGTTTTTAATTTAAAATATGATTGCAAAGTTTATTTAAAAAATAATTAATTTCAAAATGTTAAACTTATCATGTAAATTTAATACACAGAGAGTGATAAACGGTATTTAAAGGTTTCTGTTCACCTAGATTCTGCTTTAGGGGAAATGTAAAAACTAAATCTGTGATTGTAAAACAGAGAATTTTACATCAGACCAATAAAAATATATTTATTATGGAAATTACAGCATATTGAGAAAAATGTCCATGTTTACATTACCTTTTTTCTTTTTCTTTTTTTTTTTGTCTCTTTTTTTTACCAATATAGCTATGGGAATTAATTTGGTTTCACAAGTAGACCATTAAGGTTGTAGCCATAAGATTCCACTTGCTAATTATGTATGAAGCTTTATTAGAAACCCTTTAGGGAATAAGATAGTATGCAGCGGACCTGGAGACGAAATTTGAAGTGAGAAAGGGATAGGGAATAAGAATTAACGCGAGAGAAAGAGATGGACAGTGAGAGGAAGGGATGGGGGAGAGAGAAAAGAAAATAAGAAAAAAAAACAAAGCAAACAACGAAGAATGTATATAGGATCTACTAGAAATCTGCTTCCACACTTACATGAAATGAGACGGAAATAAACGGACAACAAAAAACAGCAAAGAAAAAAAACACCACACTATCCACAGAAGAGAGAGTATCCCATAGACAGCAACTTAATCTGTGTATATAAGAAGCAAAACCTATGATGATTACACAATGTTGTTGCATGTGTCAGTAGCTGCTTAGTATTTAGTAGTAGTGTGTATCTGGAACCAAATGTCTATGGTATATTATATGCATGAGTATGCATCTGTATAATGTGGCCACAGTAGTGAAGCCAAATGCTCTGCCAGAAGCTGGTCACGCCTAACGTAGGACCAGAAGAGATCACAGGTATCTGAGGATTCTGTTGATGTAAAACATCAGCTTGATCACAATACATTATATCCATCCATTTTTCGACACGCTTATCCCTGCTGGGGTCGCGAAGGGTGCTGGTGCCTATCTCCAGCTGTCAATGGAGGAGAGGCGGGGTACCTGGACAGGTCGCCAGTCCATCACAGGGCAACACAGAGACACACAGGACATACAACCATTCACGCACAGACAAACACCTAAGGAGAATTTAGAGAAGCCATTTAACCTAAAAGTCATGTTTCTAGACTGTGAAAGGAAGCCAGAGTACCCGGAGAGAACCCATGTATGCAAAGAGAGAATATGCAGACTCCATGCAGAAAGACCCAGGCCGTAACCTTCTTCCTGCAAGGCACCCACTGCACCACTGTGCAGCCCCAATACATTATATGTGTTTGTTAAAAAAAGAATAAATGATTTTATTACTTTGATGCCTTATCAAAGTCTGTCATGATTCAATTTGGGTTCCATTCAGTCAACATATCTGTGGGTGATATGATGTGATATCATATGACCATCTAACAAAATGATTTACATCAACCCACAAAAAAAAAAAAAACAGCATGAATTTTTCATGTTCAAACTCTTACAAGCATCAGGAGTTATATTTCAAAAAAACCAAACGCTTTCTTCTGCAAGTATTACAAAACAAAATGGATGAGCTGCTTAATGATCTTGTGAATTTCAAATTAGTTATAGTGGTCTATCTTAAAGAGGGTGATGTATTGATTTAGCCTTAACATATTTAGTCAATAAGACGGATATCTGTACCTAAAGTGTGGGACGGTACCAGCTCATGCTAGAAAATGAAATATGCATCTACATAAAGCTTGTCAACAAAGGGAAGCATTTGGGCTGTGAGATTTCCTGGGAGATGGCTGCGCTGGCTTTGGACTAGAATACACACAGTAGAACAATATTAGCAAATGGCATCAAAACATCACTGCCTCCCCAGTCTTTCTCTAGAATCTCTAGAACTTTAAGAATCTTTTTTCAAATTAAGTTGTATCTAAAGAGTGGATGTTGGAACAGTGAGCAAAAGTCTGGTCTTTATTCGCTTTAGCCAAGAGAAGAGTCTCTGAATCCATCTGTTCCAAACTAAAGGAACATCCCCCAAACTTCTCAATAGGTTCTGCTTAACCAAACTCTCCTGATTGTGTTGACAACCGTTTTGACTCAGTGGTTCTGATGTACTGCAAACCATTGTTATAAGCTCTACTTTATTTGTGCCACCAAGGTCTTTACATAGATTCCAATCTAAGTGCATAGTGAAACTGGTGTGCTTTCAAGTCTCATACAGGCTCACTCAATACATAACTGACACATACTAAACTCTGGCAAACTACTCTGCCTGCAAGCAGAGTTGAAAATAATAGGTTTCAAAGTATAAACGTGTGCTCTTTGCATTCTGTCTGAAATGCTCATTAACATCAGCTTTGAACTCTCAAATTGATAAATGATTTACAAACAAATGACATCATCAACAAAGTATGAAAAAGGTTTTTACCTAATTTTTCGATTATTTTTTTCTAATGGAGAATTTTTTTTGATTTCTTCCAAAGTAAGGCAAGGCAAGGCAAATTTATTTGTATAGTACAATTCAGTACAAAGAAAGTGCTTTACATGATGAAAATATAGGAAAATAAAACAGACTCAAAGCAAGTAGGAAAAAATAAATAAATAAAATAAAATAAAAAATGCAGAAACAAAATGCAGAAACAAAAAAGTAGTGCCTATACCAGGTACAAAATAATTATTTTGTGTTTTTAAATAAAATATTATTACTTCATGATATGAACTCAGATGAAGAGACACATAGAACTTCCTCGACTAGATCTCTCCTATAATTCCTCCATTGTTGTTTAGTCAAACAAAAATGACAATGTTTTCCTTGTATGATATTTCCCCCCCACTGATTTCCTTTTTAGATTTCTGTTTACATTGTTTTTAATAAGCTTCTGATTCTTCGTAGCATTGGGCGTCTATATAAGGTGATTAAAACATTTCAGGGTGTGTCGGAGAACACCCAAAACTCGTATAGTCATGACAGTTTAGCTTTTGTTTACCCAATGTTAAAAATACCAGCTGTTTTACATTTATTTCTCTCAAAGAGTTCTGTATTTTTTGCACCAGTCCGAGTTACAATTTAGTTAAATAGATCACTATCCCTATTAAGTTTCATTATCATAATACCAATAAGGATTTTTATTTTCATCTACTGAATATGTGGAGAAATATTGTTAAATATATTTTACTGTTAAAAATGAAGGGAAAATGGGAAATGTTGGAATTACGATAAATGGTCTTGAGATAAAGAATATCTGTGCCTCTGAAGGAAGTGAGATGAAAAAAATTAGAGTGGCACCGATTTTATGTCTGATAATGTATAAATATGTCATGTTGTCCTGTAATTTTGCTTGGTTATTCTATTAGGGTGCAGTGGATTGACACTTTAAATTAAGTGGTCAAATTTTTTTTTTTTTTTTTCATATTTGAAAATACAGAGTTTCAGAGAGATGGACACTAAAATGTAGAGAGGACCATAAGAGCATGTGTTCACATCAGACTATTGTTTATAAAATTAGCTTGAAATGCCTACTTTCACAGAAATACAAAGAAAATCAATCTGATTAAAAACTTGAAAAACCTAAAAAGTCTGATAAATCCTTTCAAAATGCAATATTCCAGTATTTGTAAACAACATTTTCTTTTTAAATAGAAAACCAATAATATTGAAAGTATTTGCTATACCTTTTTAGCTGTTTCTAAATTAAAAAACATCTTTTTTTTTGTTTGTTTTGTTTTTACAGGATGTTCTGCATGCTTACCCCCAAATGATGGCAGACTCTCTGGACACCAGAGTGGTGAGGGTGCGGCTTGCTGGTGACGCTTACAACCGAAAGACCCTCAACCGTGTCAAGAAAACCCTGCCTAAACCACAGGTAGGGAAGCTTTCTTTAAGTGTAAAACATCTTAAATAGATTTCCTCCTATTTAAAAACACATCAAAGGTCTAAAAAAGCTAAACAAAAAAGGTTAAAACAGAATTCACTACTATTAAATCCAGCGTTCTCCCAAGCAGTCACTATCATTATCTCTGGAATTGTCTTAATTCTTGCAACACTATGTTTGGCCTGTATGTGGCGCTCTATTACAGCTCTAAAAATGCATCATTTGGAGTAAACTGTTAATTTGAAACTGGAGCTTACATAGTGTTTCAATTCATTCAAGTTGTTTTTTTTTTTTTTCCTTATAAAAGCCATTTCCAAACTGTATGATCTGAGGTTCCTAAATCGCTGCTTTCATGTGGCCTGCACTGCAGGCTATAAATGTAATTTATAAATATTAAAAAACAATAAATTTGTTGTTTTTTTTATTACTTAATAGTTGTTAGGAAAAAAAAGTTTCTATTTCTATTCTTTTTAAATAACCTTGACTTCTTCACTCATTAAAATGAAGATTATTTTCTTTTTTGTTGTTTTTGATTCTCAGCTCTTTAGATAAGCAGTACCGCTTTATCGGCAATGTTTTACTGACTCACTGGCTTATGGGTCAGAAGGATTTTGCAGGGTTTTTTGTCTTAGTAACTCCACCCAACCACAACCAGTTCTATCCAAATTATTTTATTTATTAATTTTGCACTGATACCTGTAGAAATTGAGTCTTTTTAACCTTGCTTGGTTTTCATAATGATAATGCATGCAAAACACAGTAAAAAAAGAAAGACATAAAATAAAAAAGGACATTTTAAAACTTGGTGGGAATTCTGTGTGGGTGCAGAGATATCTAATACTTAAGACTATTTATTTATTTCCCTTAGTCTAGCTTTTGTACATTTGGCCATATCTTTCCTCTAACATTACTTTATACTATAAGTGCAATGTATTTCATGGAGATTTTGCATGTACTAATGAAGTAAACAAAAGACATTGCTTTTATTCAAATCTGACAAGAGGTCTATATTGGTTTTCAGTCCTATCACTCTGGTACCCTCAAATAAAATTATTAAAACAAATGTTTGACCTGATTGCAAAAAAGTTATGTGAGGCAGAGAACCACCGTCCCGTCTGTGAAACATGGTGGTAGCGGCATCATGGTGTGGGGGTGTTTTTTTTATTCACAGAGATGGAAGATTGAAAGATTTAGCAACATTCTGGACAATTCTGACAAAAAAAAAAACATGGTAGAGGGTGCTTAAAACTGGGTTGGGGTTCACCTCTCTGCCGCAAAACAGCCCTAACTATAGAGCCATAACTAGAAAAATGGGTTAGTTTGAAGAATATTCATGATGTAGAATGACCTAGTCAAAGTAAAAGCTTTTTTTAAACAAAGAATGTATAATTTCACAATAAAACTAACTAATTTCTCTTTTTCAGGACCTTAAACTATCATCTGAAACCTACCGGATATACAGTCTCTACCACTCCTTGCATCACTATAAATACCACACCTTCCTACAGTGCAAGAAAGAGGTCAGTTATTCTTTAAAACTTGATCACGTTTTATGATTTTTGCAGCTCTAGTTGGTGAATACTTGCAGTTTGGCTCATTGCCCCGCTTTGCTCAGAGTTGTCTTTGTTTCCATTTCACTTCTACAGACCAACACCATTGAGCAGGCGGCTGAGGACCCGGGCCAAGAGGAAGTGGTGCAGCAGTGCATGGCCAACCAGAGCTGGCTGGACACCCTCTTTGGCTCCTTCATAGAGCTGCTCACACTCAGCACCAAAGCCTGAGTTTGCCTCATAAGGAGATACACAGAGAGCTAAAGTATGACTTAAAAAAAAAAATAAATGAATAAGAAGAGAATCTGAAAAAGAAATAAAAAACAGATGAATCCTACTGTACAGCCCCCAGCCCCTCTTCAGAATCTGTTCAGATCCGAGCAAGGAGTTTTTAAGGCCCTTGACGGAGAAGAAGGCGTGTTGACCTGACCTCGGACACTGGCCTGTTTTTATTTTGTCTTGTTGTTGACCAATCACTAAAGATATGTCTTACTTTGTGAGAGTCGGACCCTACTGGATTAAAAGTTGGGGCATCGAAGGCTCCGGATCTTTGTTTAAAAAAAAAAAAAAAGGAGATAAAAACGGGGATGAACAAGGAGGACGAAGAAGAGGAGGAGCCGAAAAACCAAGTCAACGGAGGAGTCACTGACGTCTTGTTAACTGTGTGTCATAAAAGACAATAGTTCAAAGAGAAACTATCACCGCTTAGTTTTTACATAAATTATTTTTTGAAAAGACTAACATCAGCTTTCGGCTTTTGAGAAGACTGGAAGGAGGCGAGAGTGCTTTTTAATCTGCGTGCAGAGCGTGCCGTGAGCAGCGTGATCGTGGATAGAAACATGAAAAGTGTTAAGAACGCTCTCTTGTTGTCATGTGCTACGTGAAAGGGCAGCACCAGTTGGCCGTGTGGTAATATATGAACGCATTTTTATTATTTATATGAGGTTTTTAACTTAAAAACTCTCACACGCGCTGGTTTGCTGCCCCAGACGTTTTAACTAGCTTTTTATTTTCCACAGGATCAGTATACAATCATAACCCACATATCCAAGTCGTCTTCCCCTCTATACAAAAGAACAGACGTCCAGACAGAAATATTGTATCAAATACAGTGGGTGTAAAATAAAAAAAAAAGAATGGAAAAAAAGAATGAAAAAAGAATGGTTGCATTTATTTGAAACTTAACATTGTTGTGCTTCAGTTCAATCATCAGTCATGCAGGTGCAAAGAAAAAGAACTATCCCTTTCCCATGTGGGAAGGAGGAGTATAAATAAGTAATATTTAAAGAGGAAATAGTCATTTCATTTTTATCATTTTGATGTCTGTGCATACTATGAGTTATTTTGAAAACAATCCGATTTTCCATAAAAAAGGAAAGAAAAACGTGTAAATACTGTACAGTTCTTGATGAAACTCTTTGTCCTTCTGTACATTAACTCTCCTGTATTTGAAAAACAAATAAAATCTACAAAGAACCAACGGTTTCATTTCTCTTACTTTGTGTGTTTCACTGTGTGGTGGCGCTCGCCACCAGAGAAACAGATTTATAGAACCTTTTTTTTTTTTTTTTACAAGAATCGGATTAATTTTAACACACCGTTAATTTTTAAGCTTTGCATTTTGTATCTTCAAATGTTAAAAATGAAAATAAAAATGCTTAGGTTATTTAGAAAATACTCACATCCCTTCAAATTTTTCATATTTTGCCATGTTTCAACCACATATTTCGTCTTATATCAGTGGGAGTTTTTTTATTTCGGCGAACAAACAGAATTGTCAACTTAGGAGATTTTTGAGGATTTCTTCACGCAATCAGTTACTATCTCAATTCACTAAACAGAGTCAACCTTTGTGTGATACTATGTCAGTAAATGATGATTTCACTGCTCTGTTTGTCAAAGCTTCATCTTATTTTTTGGATTTAATAAACTTATATTGAACCTTTAACAATAACCAACATGAACTGATGGCTTCAAACCTAAATTTACCAAAATGTCTATATTTTAACTACTAAATATAGGAATATGGAATTTTTTGTATATTTTTTGTTAATCTACATGATTTTTTTAAATAACAGTGGTGTTATTACAACAAAAGGTGAGTTATAGTCTATATATATATATATATCAAGTCATGGTGAGTCTGAAAGCATGTAGTTTAGAGACATGTCGCTCAAATTTTTGTTATTAAAATCTGAAAGAAAATATTGTCATTTTAAAGACACATTAGTTGGAGTTTAGATTTATATATATATATATATACAAAGGTACACAAAAAACATGAGAAAAACTTTAGCTTTTAAAAGCACTGCATTCAAAGAATAAGAATAATATATATTTCAAATAATATACTATATTTCAAAATAATATATTTATATATATATAAAAATCACTTCTAAGTCACCTTACTTTAGCACTTCTATAAGAAAGGTCCTCAGAAGTGTGTCAAATTAAGCGTCGTGAGTGTGTTTGCGCGTGATTTGCCCCAGTAAGCGAGACCGACGGGACGTGGTGACGTCATTTTAGGAAAACGAAACAAAACAGTCGGAGTTTCCCCAGAAGTCTGAAACTCCGAGAGTCAGAAATCATCCGAAGCCGAGGCTGAGTGGATGACAGCTGGTCACCTTCCTCTGCTGAGTGCGCTCCACTAAAGTCTTTAGACTAAAAACTAAAAACAAAACTAAAAACAACCGGACTTTGGCTGAACGAACCGAAACTTCATCACCAAAGGTACGAGAGGCTCATTTATTTTGATTATGTGACAAAAGAGACAGTATATAGAACCATTAAAGTAACTGAATATCATTTATAAAGTATATTTATATCATTTACTAAAGATGTGTTACATGTGGCTCATTTTATATGTCTCTATGAACATATTTGTCTGCATAATAATTTATATGTAATTTGTAATTTAATCTGTAAATTGAAAGTGTAGTCTGATTTTACCCTATAGTTCTATATGTTTATTGTCTGATATCAGTGTATTTTTCTTGTCTGTTTTATTATTATTTCTCTTAACGCCTATTTTTTCAGATTTTTTTTAGGAAGTGAAAAACAGCATCTACAAATAGCCACTTTCAAAGATTTCACAAGGATTTAATCCATCTTCTAACTTAATTTAGTCAGTTAGTTACTATGTCTACTTGGACTGTTTTCAGTGATCACCTTTTTTTAAACAGTATCACTTAAAGAAAAACAAATAAAAAATGACTTAAGGGAGAAGAGCAAAGTGTAACTCCATATTGTTATAACTGCTTAAATTTCCTTTTATAATAAAATCATGCAATCAAAGGTTATTTAGCATTAATATACATAATTAATTGTAAATAATAATTAAATTTACCTCTGTATTTAACCCATCCCCTTTGGGAGCAGTGGGCTGCCATTGTGCGGCACCCAGGGAGCAGTGTGGGGTTAAGGGCCTTGATCAGGCTGTGAAAATCGAACCGGGTACTTGCAACCTTCTCAGAATACAAGCACACAGCTCTAACTGGGCCAACACTCCCCCCATAATACTCTGTAATATTACATAGTTCAAACAAGGAAAGTATGTCATGATAACATGAAAATATCTTGTAGAAACTTTTACTCATCAAGCTACCTGCAAGTTTAATCTGCTACTGGAAAACATCTCTTTCTCTGCCCTTTGCAGAAATGGCCCATTCCAAACCTCTGCTGATGCCATGGCTGAGGGCCAACATTGACAGTGGGAGGTATCCAGGTGTCCAGTGGACAAACCCTGAAAAAACAGAGTTCTGCATCCCATGGAAGCACGCTCTCAGGCAGGACTCCTCCGACACCGATGTTCTCATCTTTAAGGTCAGTATCTGAAACCATAATGATAGTTAGACCTCCTGCATCCTACTGTAAATGATATAAAGCATTAATCTTTCTAGTGTAATTAAATTCACCCCCAATAACACCTGTCCTTAACAGTCACCTAATTAATATACTGAATCCTAGTATAAATAGAAACAATCAACATAGGTCCTGTAAAGCAAGGTGGTGGCATCATTTTGCTTTGGGATTTCTTTCCTTCAGTAGGGACAGAAAAGCTCTGTATATGTTGCTGTTCTGTGAAGGCCTCAGTGAATGTTCTGGAGAGGCGATAAACAATATTCCAAGCCTTGAACATTTCTCAGAGCCATGTTTAGTAGAAAGTGTATTACTCAGCCAAAAACATACCAATACATGAGGGCTCGTAAGGGTAGCATTCATCAGAGAAACAACTGAGAGGCCAATAATAGCTCTTGAGGTTGTTGAGACGACAACGGTTCAGCTTCTTTGCCGATATGCAAAATGCATGTTTCCAGCAGAAAAATAAAATTTGCTATTTTAATGTGCACAAATGTTTTGTTGGTCAGACTGAAATGTGTTCAGATTTAAAAACAACTATTAATATATTCCCTTTATTTGGGCTGAATATCAAATAATCCATTTATTACATGTATTTGCTGCACGTCTACTTAAGAATAGAAATGCTTAGACATGTGCTTTTCCTCTAAAAAAAAAACGCAAAGACGTTTTACACTTCTACCTGTGTAAAAAAAAAAACATGGAGGTTTGTTAGTTCTGACTGTTACAAACAATGGACTTCTGCCCTGTATTTTTACATTTTACTCCCCATGAACACACCATGCTGTGGGAATTAGTTTTCGAAAGCATTATATTGGAAAACTTGAGGCAAAATATAAATACATGCCTGACAAAATGTGTAAAGGATTAATAGGTATGAATATATTAGCAGAGGAGTGTAAATGTGTTGCTTTCCCTTGCAGGCTTGGGCAGAGGTGAGTGGAAACGGCCAGGCTCAGGGAGATCCCTCCGTGTGGAAGAGAAACTTCCGCAGCGCCCTCAGGGCAAAGGGCTTCAAAATGGTTTCAGACAAAAAGAACGATGCTGCTAACCCACATAAAGTCTATCGTTGGCCTGAGGGCTCTGCAGCAGGAGGTGAGGGTGGATATCCTTCGAAATTCATTAGATTATCAGAATATATCATTATATCTGGTAATTATTGATCCTTTAACCATTGCATCGATTTTTTTTTCTCACCCAATAGCCAACTCTTCCTCTGGGTCCCAAGAGCAGGATGACTCCAGTAATTTTAACGCCTATGCAGTTCAGGAGGTATGAAATGATGAACTGAATGTTTTGCATATTTATATGTTGTTTAAATATTGGTTGAATATTGAACAATGACAGAGATTAAAATGTATTTATGAATTTCTGTGATTTTCAGAGTAAGGTTGTCCCATTCTTCGATGAGGTTTATCGTGAGCAAGATATTCTGTTGCCAGGTAAGGAAGGAGCTTTAAAACTGTTTGACAAATAACTGTTGGATTTTATTCAAACATACTGATATCTGTCAGCAGATTGCTCAGCCAGCCAGGATATCCTTCAGGAGTGTCTGAGAGGACTCAGTATTGGCCCTGAAGCAGGTATTGTCATCACCTCGTCTCCTCTTCTCTGCTGCAGCAGCAGCAGCAGAAAACAAATGGTTACCTGAGCTTCTTTCTCTGCAAACACTTTTCCATTTTCTCCCAACTTTTCCACAGAGGGAACCACAGGCTTTCAGCCACCTACTGAGCAACAGCAGCAGCAGAATCAGGTTTTGATTGGTGCACATCAGTTGCCTGGGCAACAGCAAGATCCAGTAATGTTTCAGGGTGCAGCCTGTGAAACTGGGTTGCCAGAGCAACCGGCACATCCAGTGGGGGGAGCAGAGGGGCCGGGCTTCGGTGATGGGCAGCAGGCAGAGCAGTTCCTGCAAACGATGTACCAAACCAGAGATGGAGATAATTTCAGTGAGTTGTGGGGCGGGGGGTGGGGTTGGGGGTTAGTGAATGGAGGCTGCTGTCAAATGGAGAATTTACTGAACATACAGGAAAATGCCAACAGAGAATATATGACATACTGACATACAAGGTTGATCAGTACTTTACAGAAATCTGTCATGAGACTGCCAGCTTTGGGTTTGAATTATTTATTTGAACTGTTAAAACCATGTTTTTTGGTTAGGATCCTTGTTTAATCTGATCATTTTAATTTATCAGTAGTAAGGTCATTTCAGTTGGTCGGTTTCTTTGGTGCTAACATATTCCATACATCTTGAACTAGGGCAATGCCATTTTAACCAGTGCATCACTGCAAAAACATGTGGATCTAAATAAGTCTTTTTTTTTCTGAAAATAAGTGAAATTGTTCTTGAATTGTGGAGGTAAGTGAGACATTTTGCCATTGTAACGAGACAGTTTACATTTAAAATAAGCAAAAACAATTGCATTGTCTTATTTCAAGTACATATTATCTCATTAGCTTATTTTAAGACTAAAAATACCCATTCCATTGGCAAATCAATATATTTGCCTCCTCAAATGTTTTTGCAGTGCTTGGCATTTTCTGCTGTGGGGAACCAATCTGGTTTCATCCAACATCTAGTTCCCTTTACTGGAAAATGCTTTGCTTTTTAACTCTCCATCTTCTTTAGAAATGAATCTTCACTGCTGAAGAAAGGGAAGCAAACCCAAATATTATGGGTTTTCATGATGATTTTATTCATTATATCAATTCAATTCTGTTAAAAATACTGTATTAATCCCAAAGCAAAATTTAATGTTGCAGTAACTCATATTATGGCTGATTTTGTAAAATGTAATTTGAATAAGATGCAATTCAGATGTTAAACTTTAAAAAACTTTTTGATAAAAAAAGATTTAAACAGTTACTTTGCTGTTTCCTTAGATTTTTTTTGCTTATTTAGTTTTTCAAAATTTATTTGTCCCATTTTTGACATTTTGTATTATTAAGTATTTTTATTATTAATAAAACATTTTTTATTATTATTAATACTGTTTTTTTATTAATGTATGAATTCATTTACGAATTAAAAAGCAAAAAAATAAAAAAAAGTGAAAATATAGTCTTAAAAAAAACAAATAAATAGAAAAATATATATACAATTTAGAAAAAAGAAATTTATTTGAAAAATCTGATATTTGAAAAAGGAATTGAAGAAAAAATAAATAAATAATGAAAAAAATTATTTCAAATAAAAAAAAGAAAATCTAGGTAAACAGCAAAGTTCACTTAAAACATGTTTTTTATGAAAACATTTGTCTAAGTTTTAATAACTTAACACCCCACCCCCACTCCACACACACACCTCTTTGATAAACATCAACATTTTAAACACTAATAGGGATCAAACCTTAAGCCAAAACATTGTTTATAGCAATTGAGGACTGTGGGTTGAAATTGTATACTGGTATATCTTATTGAAATCTGTGAAATCCTACAAAGATGAGTTTGAAACTATCCCAGCAGAGTCTCTTTTTGATGCATTTTAATGTAAGAATTCAGGCGTTATTAATCATCTTTTTAAAGTACTTCTTCTCTTTGTGAATTCTTCAGTGACCCAGTTTAAGGTGTGCGTATACTACAGAGGAGTGAAGGTCTCTGAGCAGTTGGTTCATAATGAAAACGGACTCCGCCTAGTTTACAGGTAACAAATTAGACTAAGTGTTTGAGTTATCCAATGTTCCACCTCAAAGTAGCTGAGTAGAAACTCACTTTAAATCTTCTCTACATCTATTCAAAATGAAAGGAAATCAAGAAGAGAAGTTTCCTATGATGTAATGACTTAAATGGCGCGATTCCTCTCCATACGGATTCAAAGAAGGCTTTGTTACACTCTTAGCAGTCCGAGGTTCTAGAATAAAATTTTTTTTTGGTGCAGGATAAAATATAATAGTAATGGAGAATTAAAATACAGCTATTAAACATAAAAAGCCAGTCTAAACTTCTGTCTAAATCTGCTTTGTTTTTGTTTTTTTAATTACAAATGCAAAAATTCTATCTATTGTGAAATATTTTGTGTTTTTTCTTATCGGAAAAAATAAATTAAACATGCAATATTCAAAAGAAAAAGGTTTTTGGAAATAAAATCTGAAAAATGATTTTAGTTTATTCCCAGCTGCAAACATGAGACTCTGAACATCTGTTAGATTTGGTCAAGGTTAATCACTGGCTTACAAAAGAAGAATATTTTTTAGTACATTAAAATACAATATACATTTTTTATGTTCATGCTTTTACCCTTGTCATTTAAAATATAATTTGTAGTATTTTTACATTGTTTTTGGGGGCCTGAGAGTAAAGAAATTTATTCAAAAGGCTGCAAATCACCCTCTGGGTCACACTTTGGACACCCCTGATCTAACTATTCTAATATGGTCTAAAAAGGAAGGAGCGAAAATACGTCCTCAGATCTGGAAGAATAAATCTGTCTCACAGATTTCTTTGTTTTTTCCAGGTTGTCAAACAAATGTTTCAGTTCATCAAACCAAATATAGCTTAAACAAATACAAACAGCAGTTTTCTAGTTCTGACTTTATTTATGTAGTCCCTCTACAAACCATCCTGGTCTGATGTAATTATGTAATTACCCCATAAACATAGTAACTGCTTTAGATGTTTTGATGGCTGCTTTTGTCTCATACATCCCCGTATAAGAACACCAGCCACACTTTTCACATCAAAAAATGGTTTAAGCTTACTTAATCATATGTAATTAAGCATTTAAATTCAGACTTTGAATAGGCCACTCCAGAAACATCATTTAGTTTTGTTTTTTGTCTGTTTGATTAGTTGTTTTTTTAAGGACTTTCTGCCTAGGCAAAGGAAAAAATAAAGACAAGAAGTTACTAATCTTACAGATGTCTTCTGAAGAAAAGTTTGCCTTTTAAAGTAAAACAAAAGAAAAGCTAGTTTAGTATTTTAGTTGAAAAGAATAAAAAACATCCACAAACATCCCGTCTAAAATGAGTGTATTGCATGGTTTTTATTTTTTTACCTTTTGTCTAAAATCTCCAGTTAAGTGGACGTCTCAAACTAAAGTTTATAGGTTTCTATTTTAAAGCAGAATATGACAACTTAGCGTTGCTTAAAATGAAAAAAGTGCCTAAATACAGTCTATTATTGATAGTATGATTGGAACTGACTCACTTTGAGTCAAGGAATCGATCGATAGCTGCTTCATACTTGTAACCCTGTCCACCTTGTCTTCACTTCAGGCCTGATCTAACCGGTACCATTGTGGATCAGGAGACTGGACTCTCTCTTGTCTCTCTGCCAAGACCTGATGGCATTCTGGATCAAACCCAAGCTGCTCTGACCCAAAGGCTTTTGAACAGTCTTGGCAACGGCCTTGACGTGGGCACGTTGGAGAACGTGATCTACGGACAGCGGCGAGGAGATGTCAAAGCTTACTGGAGTTTATCCAAGTTTGACAACAGCAGACAGCCAAGGGAGGTTTCTAAAATGAAGCTTGAACCTCTTTACTATGTCAAGGAATTTATCCAAGGTGAGTAAAGGGAATATCTACCTTAATGTAAGGTAATCCCTGTGAATACATGATGCAGGGTTTTTTTTTCTCCTTCTTGTAGGAATAATAGATTTTATTAATGGGAAGGACTCCCCGTCGTGCTCTCTGTTCTTCTGTCTGGGGGAAAAGTGGCCTGACCCTGAGAACAGGCCCTGGGAGAAAAAACTCATAATGGTAGAGGTGAGGAAATGCTTTCAGTTAAAAGAGTTGGCTGTTGAAAAAAGAAAAATCAATCAAAGAACTCAACATAAACATTTACAGCTGTCACGATTATCTGAATGTGGCTTTTGGTTTCCTTTCTTCTCTCTCAGGTGGTTCTGACTTCAATGGATCTTCTAAAGAATATGGCTGTTGAGACCGGCGCCTCCTCTCTACAGTCTGTAGAACTGCAGACCTCTCTTGAAGAAATGATGGATCTCTGCTGATGAGTCTCTGCTGTTTTTCTGCCCTTTATGATGTGAGAATATCTCAGTTTCTCATCTTTGGAAGCTTTTATTTGATATCAAACAGATCAACACATTGTCGTGCTGCGTTAGCTGGGACGTCACAAATAAATACCTGTTTAACTATAAATTTGGGTTTCATTTATATTTATATTTTAATTCAAGTTATAGACTTTATTTTTTCCTGCATAATGTGTAAAATGTATTATACTGTAGTTTAAAATTATGATATTTGTCAAACATCTTGATGCAAAAAACCCCAAAAACATCCACCTCCACCAAGTATCTAAACTTTACCTGCAGTTCTACAACAAATGTTAGGATTTTCCTTGTTAGAAATTTTTCAATTAAAGCTCAAAGTGTACAAAATGATGAGTTTAGATAGCTGTTTTCGTGTTGCTTTGCCTGTTTGGCATGTTATCCACTTTTTTTCCAACCTAAAGGAATAAATAAAATGCCTCTGTTTACTTTAAAGGAACTACTGTTAGGGAAGCCATTAAATTTAAAGACCTGGGATTTACTTGAAAAATATTTATGGAGTGTGGTATGGGAAAATATGTTGGCCTTGTCTGAATCACTGCCTCAAAAATATATTTTTACTTTTAAAAAGATTCCAACATTTTTTATATTTTTGTTTGAATACACCACAAACAATAGATATGAATTTGATAAAAATGTTTTTCTGTATGAAAATGAGGTAAAATATATAGTGAAAAGACTCCAACCACTAGGGGGCAGCATATTTCTAAAGTAAGCCTTGCTGTGTGTTACATACGCATGAATACATGTATCCATAAATATTTGATTTTAAAAAAGCAGCAAGATATAAATTTATCTCACCAAGTTTAAGATAGCATCCTGTTAATTTATGATGCATCTGCTCCAAAATAATCCCATAAAACACAACTACCATATAATCTGCATTGCACGCTGTTGATTTCATCTCATGTTTGTAAACTCTAGGATGTTACATATTAAGAAATACTGGAATGATTTTCACTGGGCTGAGATAAACTGTATTTTTATTACTTAGAGAGAACAAACTTTAATCAAACACGGTTAGAATCATAATGAAATTGATTTCTTCTCAGGAACTACCACACAAATAAGAGCCACAATTGTACGTCAGATTTGTAAGAAAGCTGCTCTAAATGTGTTTTTTTAGTCTGAAATTATTCTTTTAAGCCTTTTTTTTATTTCTGTGACTATCACACATTTTCTATCCTGTTTCTTGTATGGGTCTCTAACCAGATAAACCAATTACTGTACCAACCAAATGTCAGCATTGCAATGTTTAGAAAAACCTTATCAATAAAGAAAAGGAACAAATTTAACATGTTTCAGTCCTCTTTGTCTGATTCTGCTTCGTTGTCCGGCTCGGCATTTGCTTCCTCTGCAAGGGTCGTTTCCTCCAGTCCCTTCATCGGGACAAGTTTCCCCTCTTCATCTACTCCCATTGGCTGGATGATGTTATCTCTGGAAAAAAAAACACACGCAAAACATTAGAACAAATTAACTCTTTTCCAAAAAGTACCAGTTTTCTTCTCACTCTGAGCTTCCTAGTTGACCTGCAGGAGCTTCTATTCAACTCATCTCAGGGACCAAAAAAGTATGAAGATGCTCAGAAATGTACGGCAGGATAAGGTCATTCAAATATTCAAACATTTTTATTTTTTTCTTTTGAGCACCACTTAAAACCTGGATGGCCCTTAAGTTTTTAGATTTTAATAAGAGTAAGACCAAGATCATGATTTTTAGCACATCTGAGCTAGCCTCCATTGAACCAGGTTGTCCAGCCCAGTACAGAAGGTCAGTTATCAAAAACCTTGATGTCAAAGTAGATGCTGATCCTAAATTTGACAGCCAGATAAAGGAAACTATAAAGAAATGTTTCTTTCAGTTAGGGCAGTTGACTAAAATGAAGCCCATTCTCTCTAGAGATAATTTAGAGACAATAATCCACGCCTTCATCACTACCCGGCAGGATTATTGTAATGCACTTAATCTGGGGGTTAGTTAACAAAATGTGGAACGACCTTCCAATGCAAATTAATAGGTCTACCTCTCTGACTGTTTTTAAATCGCGTCTTAAAACTCATCTTTTTGCATTAACTTTCAAACCTATGTGAGATGTTGATTTTAGCCTGTGATAAATAATTGAAAGTCATTTTTATTTTATTTTATTATGGATTTTATCGTTCTGATATCAATTTTGTTATGTCTTTTATGTTTTTTATGTTCTTACATTGTACAGCACTTTGGTCCTTCGAGAAATTTGAAAGTGCTTTATAAATAAAGATGAATTAGTTTGGATTAGGGGTCCCATATCAGCAGTGGTGGACTAACAGGCCAAAAAAAAGGTTATCAAGGATTACAGAGTTTATTTGGTCTGTAAAGAAATTCAAAATAGTAAAAACAAAACAAAAAAAAGGCTGGTGCCTGTTGGTAAGTATAGTGATGGATCTGTAATGCTGTGGGCCTGGTTTTGCTCCAAACTGCCATAGAAAGCTGCATGTATGAAGGGCATGGTGTCACTAACTGTTTAAAATCTCTCTCTGCTCATAATCTCTTTCTAATGCTCTGATTATGTGTGGTCCACGAGATTTTATTAAACATATAAAATAATTATTTTAATTTCTAATATTATTTCCTCACTGATTGAATGTTCTCAGATAAAAGCTTTGAATATCTAAAAATGTTCAGTCTAAAATTATGTGGCTTCTATAAAATATATATATATTTTTTAGGCTTTTTATACATTTTATGAGGAGTGTTAATAGGTGTGGATGTTGCTGTGGATTTATTCAAACCAATTGAACAACACTTTAAAGTTCAGATATTTTCACTGTTTATCATTTAGCCTACTTGGACAGCTTGTTAAAGAGCATGATCAGCCTCCTGGCCTCCTCCTCCTTCTCCTCCTCCGTCATGCCCTCCATAGGGTTTGGCTGCTCCGCCTCCACCCGCCCCGTCACCATGTTGACACGGTCTTTGACCTGTCGGTACTCCTCTGTGTCTGAATCGGAGTCGCTGGAGTACTGGGCGTCAGAGGTGGAGCTCCTGGGCCCCTGACCACCCAGCAGTCCCCTGGTGGCCAGCAGACCCGCTGCGTTACCGTAGCCAGTGTATTTGACAAAACGCCGCACTGGAAACCAAAGACAAAGCTGGATTATGTTCATGATCAGCCTCTTTTGATCCAAATAAAGGAGGAAGTTTACCATTTTCCTTGCAGAGGACAAAGAGGAGGTCAGCAGCGCAGTGTTTTACGTCTGTGTCCAAATGAGTCATGAGTCGGACCAGACGACTCTTCACTGTGTCCCCTTCCTCTGGTCTATGTGATACATCTCTCAGAGGAGGAAGGATCTAATAACAGGTTAAAAAACAAAAAAAACCTTACAGATAAAGTTGAGGATTTTCTCACAAAAAGGAAAAAAAAGGAGACGTATTATGAAAAAAGACAAAGTATGAGACAGGATTATAAAGCAAGGTGGTTTGGCAGATGGTAGAAGACGTATACAACTTGTATTTTCATTATGCATACACATTGTGTATACAAAACGAAATTTCGTT
>NW_015151132.1:126028-139837 GCF_000732505.1 Cyprinodon variegatus
GATGTTTTTTAGAAATAGAACTTGTCCACCATTATCCCTTAGTTCAGGCATGTCCAAAGTCGGTCCTCCTCGATATAGACTTTCCTGCAGGTTTTAGAAGTTACCTCACATTAACACAGCTGATTCTGATTATTGCAGTTCATCAAAGGCCTGTTAGTCAGCTATCAATAAAAATCACTAGAAGACCAACTTTGGGCATGCCTGCCTTAATTAAACTCTCTCTAGGAAATGTCCCCAGTTGTTGCTGCTTGACCTTCTGTGAGGTAATCTCCTGAGCTAACTACAATCTTCTTCAGGCAGGGCAAAAAGTGATTTCTTTTATTTTTCATTAACTTTTTCAATAATTTAATTCACAGTAAAACAGAAATGATGCAAATCAGGAACATAAAAACTGAAGCAGGAAGTTAATAATAATGTTCCTGCCAGGCTCAAACCTTTTGGCCTCTGCTGCAGAGACAAAGCCGCTTGTTATCAGATTAAAGATGTTTGTTACATATTTGTTCAACTGTAACGGGGAAAAAAAAATAATAAACACGATAACATGAGATCAGTTTAGGGTAACATTACATGTTTCCTGATGTACAGGCGAGTTTCTCTGTGGGCCCTGCAGCTCTCTGACAGGAGACTGAGGATTGGTGTCAGCTTCTCTTTGACTCTTTCCCCCTGAGAAGCACATTTAGCAAAAATTTAATAAGGATTACTGGATAATCTTATATACCTTAGAGTGCATTTTCCTAAGGAAACTTTCATAAACTGGTTTTAGAGAACTGTTCCATGCATAAATGCTTTCTCCCTCACCGCCTCCAGGCGCCGCTCCATGAACATCAGCAGTGTGTGGACACAGTCCATGTTGACTCCCAGACTTTGCTTGGATTTTGGCCCCAGAGGCACCGTGAGCAGCACATTAAGACACCGGAGCGGGAGCGCTGTCAGCAGGTTCACTGTGTGACTGCAGCATCATATAGAGTTACTTTTTGCCGCACAGGACAAAAAAACAACCTTAATTAAATCAATAAAAACTCATAAAGTATATAGAATAATTAATGAACATTTAAGATAAATTCTGTTGGTCTTTGAATCTGTTCTCTATTCATTGTAGCGCTGAAACAATCAATCGGATTAATCATGATTAATAGATTGTTGAAAGAATTGTCAACTAATTTAGTAATTGATTAATCATTAACTGGTGTATAGAGACTCTAAAACATGTCTTTAGCTGACAGAGCTACCCAATTAGGGCAGGAATTATATCAAAATTGTAAAGAATATAAAAACATTTTGCATGTTGGATAAAAAAAAATGTTTTCGTCTGTCAATATGCTCTATCGTGAACTCCTTAAGTGGAAAACTATCAGTTTCACCTAGTTTAATTTCATAAAAGACCTTCTTTAAGGAACCTTTTGCTATCCGGTTATTAGTCGATTAAACAATTTTCAAAATAACTTAGTTGCAGCCCTGATTCATTGAGGGGCAAGAAAAGGAGATTCTATTCAGAAGCCTAAAGTAATTTAACTGAGAATAGGATTCAGTTGTCAAAGCCTGATTTCAAAAGTCTTCATACCTTAGGAACATTGGCAAATATGTACTTTATTGGTATTTCAATGTGACAACAAACACAAAGTGGTGGATAATTGTGAAGTGGAAAAAAAGCTAATAATTTTCTTTTGAGAGATCTTAAAAAGAGGAAAGCTAAACATGTGGCAAGCACCATCAAACAACAATTTACTGTAATTACAGCTGCAGTTCATTGGAATTAAGTCTGAACTTTGACTAGGCCATTCTGACATTTAAACCTGCTTTGCACTAAACCATTTCGTCCCCATGCGTCACCATGGGGATGCTGTGTAGCGTTTTGCATGTAGCTAAAACAGTTCCACCTTGTTCTGATGTAACCAGAATACATTCTTGGTTGACTTTTGATCCAATGCTGTTTTACCAATTAAGGAGACATATGGAGGTCACTGATTTAGAATTAGAGAATTTTTGTTTTTTAATGACTTTGAAAAGCAGGTATTAGTTCTGTTTTTCTTCTTTCAATAAGAAAGATTAAATATAAAATATTTTAAGTATTGAGTTCTACTGCAAAGCTCACATGAATCTTACATGAATCCGGCACATGTTGGTATATCAGTGGGTAAAGTCATCTCTGACCATTTTATATTTAAAAATATAACCATATGTAATGAATTTATTAAATAATCAATGTTCTTTTGTATCCCTGTTAATTACTAATGGATATAAAATACATTTGTCAGAATAAACCTTGTTTATAACTGTACTTTGCACATATAAAAACATCTATCATACTTTATTCATTTAAGGGATGATTAAGACATAATTCCGCCTCACCCCTGTAACTCATCAGTGTCCTCAGGCAGCGTGCACTTCCTCATCAGGCAGAGACGCAGGATGGCCACCAGGTGTCGGTAAAGAGCTGCGTCGTCCTGTGCAATCAGAGTACAGAGTCTTTCTCAGGACACAAATAAGGATTTGGTGAAGCCAAAAATTAGTTTCTATTGGTAACTTTTTTTTTTACTTCTCTAGTCTACTTTATTTTGGAGGAAGAAGAAGCAGGTGATCCTAGATACTAGATCATAAGCTTTAAAAAAAAAAAAAAAAAAAAAAAAAACTGAAGTGATTTCTGAAAGTCTAAGATGAATAAGGTCATCTCAGCCAACCACGGTCCTCCTCACAAACTGCTACAGAACAAACTTGAACACCTTTGAAAGAGGAATTCGTCTACAAAGTTTATGAGATCCCATCTCATAATCATAGGATAGTATCTCTTAATTGTAAGATAGGATCTTATAATAATGAAAAGATCTCTAAGAAGTCATAGTTACAAGGTTTTTTTTTCTTTTCAGGAGAGTAGTGGAAGCAGGCTTCCATAAAAGTTAAATAAAACAGAAAAAAACCTGAAACTACAGATGGCCTTACTTCAAATATTGGTTTCCTTATCTTATGTGACGTCACCAGAAGCATATTTCCACTGTAGCTTAGAGGGATTATTCCATTAAATAATGATTTACAGCAAAAACAGAAAATCCTACCCTGGCACGACCTGATGAGAAAATATATCTAGTTTTATTGATCTGACATAAAAGTCTGACCTCACTTGGCTCCTGCTTGTGCGAGCTGTATGTGATGTTGAAGAGGATCTTGAGGATCTCAATGATGCGCTGCGAGGCTTCCAGGGAGATAGGTGCTGCTTCGGGCTCCAGCACACACTCGTACGGCTCCTTCCACTGGACCTCTAAGCAGCTCTCCAGGGCCGCTGTGAGAATGGGGACCCCGCCCTCCTGGAGGAAGAAAAACACCCAGTTAAAGAACTCTAGATCAGATTTTCCTAAACATCTCATAAAGAAGTTGTACCTGTTTAAGCTGAGCGCTGAGTTCAGGTCTGAGCGCCGTGATGAGAAACATGAGGCGTAGCTCGTAGAACTGAATGCTGGAGGGAGACGACCAGTTTACACTGGAGGATATGCACTCAATGAGGCCGTTCATGAGCCTAAAGGTAGTAAGAGGTAAAAGGTTGGATTACTGGAAATGTGGTTATGCGGTAGTAGTGAATGTTCAGAAAGTTCTTGAATGGTTTCCTCTTGTGGAGTTTGTGTTGGACCAACCTGAGTGCGCTGAACCTCTCCTGAGCCCAGGTGCTGTTGTACACCACATTACACAGAACCTTCATTGCTTCTTTTCTCAGCACCTCTTCTCCCTGCTCCCCCTCCTCCTCCTCCACGCCCCCCTCCATCTTGCTCTCTCTGCGGTCTTTCCTCCCTCTCTCCAGGACCTTCTGATGGCCGCTCCCTCTGTGCATCTCATTGATGCTGGTCCTGTGGCTGCCCAACCAGCTGTCGCTGTCCTGATCGCCACCATAGGCGTCACTGTTGGTGCTCTTGGAGTCCTCATCCGCGTCAGGGAATTCCTCATTCTGGTCCATGGCCTCCCCCTCGCCCCCATCCTCATCAATGCGCCCCTGCAGCATTTTGGCCTCTGCAAGGGAAGCTATGATGTTGTCGTAGAAATCAGAGTCGGGGTCGTTGGCTTCCTCACTGGCATCGTTCGCAGTTAGGCCAGCCAGTTTGGCCAATGTTAGCAGAGCGCCGTCGGTCACTAGATGGCCCAAAATCTGTTTGTCCCTGCTCAGGATCCTTAGCGAGTGCAGAGATACTTTCAGCAGACTGGATTTGACTCCTGTCCTCATTAACCTCACAATGATGACAGCCAGATTCTGAGAAGGGGAAGAGAAAAAAGATCCATACATTTAAATTCTGAAAATCCCATGTGGTATAATGATTGTACCTCTAACAAGCCCTTCAGAATAAAGGTAATGGCAGGATTCATTTATTTTCAGTTTGTCCATCAAACAACAGCTTAGCTAGAAGAGGACCGGAGTGTATCTTGCAGCCCTGCGCAGGGATGCTACGGAAGATAAACAAAATCTCCAAAGCTCAGAAGAGAGCACTGCTGTATTTCAAAAGGGTCTGGCATAGAAAAGCTCCTCATGCCCAGTGTCAGTCACAGTGGAGGAACTGTGATGCTGCGCGCCTATTGCTGTTCCAATACTCTTGTTAGGTAGCTAGACATCATTAACTTTTTGAAAAATCACAATATCTACAGAGTAATTCATTGGCCTTCTCCAGTAAACTGGAATAAAAATTGGTCTTAATTCACCAGATACATAATCAATCTGTGGCCCTTTCTGGCCTAAGAATCAGTGGTAATTCTTGGATGAATGTTGACCTAGTGGAGTCCTTCCTTTTATATTCCTACCCCAATTACCCCAAATAAACACTATTTGGGAAAAGCAACAACTAATTAAACTTATCATAAGCTTTTCAAACTAAAACAATGTTGATCTGTTTGATACATGTCTTGTATTGAGATAAGACTTTATGGGAGAGTACACCTGTAAGTATTCTGGATATGAAACTTTTTATGAGCAAATTTCGCCTGTATTTATGAAGAAAACAGCACAGCACAGGGTACGGACATGCATCAAAAAATTTGAAAATGTTGTGAGCTCTGAACTGAGATGGAGTGTTAATTTGCTGCGCAGGCCATGCCATCCGAAGTAGTGCGCCGTACTCACTATATCAAAAACCACTGCCCCACCCAGTCCTGAAACCTACAGGAACCCTTCAGCTGAGCTGAACAGAAGAGAAGGATTCAGCAAAATGACTTAGACAACTTTAATGGTCGTTTTTTGTATACACAGTGTATACAAAACGAAATTTCATTTTGTATAGCTTTAAGATAGAGAATATGTAGCAGCTTAGCAGTGAATGAACATGTCCATTTCATAAGGTGCAGCAGAATGTTAACAATGTGGGAAAAAAAAACATAGTGCAAGATGTATTGATGTGGAAGTTTAGAGTAGTGCAAAAACAAATATTTATTGTGCAAAAATGCGGTAGAAAAAAAGTTAGATGGTTTAGAGAGATTTTCCAAAGAGAAAAGGACAAAATACCTTTTCTCTGTGGCCTTAACATCTTTTGTCCTTCCCTTATTATCCGACATAACAATACTGCAACTAAAATTTAATGACAACTGAACCTTAGTTTGATAACAGGGCTAGAAGCTAAAAAAGACTTTACAATTGACTTATTCGTCATGGAATATCCAGCAAATGTTGTTATCATTACTGTTATGTTATTTTTATTTATTTGGAGTGCTATTATTACAGAACGGCAGTATGATTACCTGTCTCTGGAGGAGTCCAAGATCTTCCTGCTCAAAGTCATCGTTGTCCGATTCGGAATCTGCATAGTCCCTCACTTTATTCTTCCTGAACTGATGAAACAATGCAAAGACTATATAAACACATTTTTTTCACTATACTATAGTTTATCATTGTGTTTTGTCCCCATTAAAGGACTGGACTTCAGTATCTAAGCTTGGCAGTACTTTACCTCTTCTAGTTTTCTTTGCTGTGGGAATCAAATAATCAATTCATGATTCAGGCAGGTTTGCAACAGAGGAAACCAAAAGAAAAACATGTCAACAAAGTAAAGTTATTTTATGAAGACTAGGTGTTTTGTTCACATCAAAGTTAGTTTTCAGAAATCAGAAGCTGAAAACATGCACTTTAAAGCAGTGGCAAAATTAAAAGCATACGTTTGTAACAGCTGTGTTTATTAGCTGGTGCTGTGTTACAGGGAAGGACGAGAACAGAAATAAGGAGCCAAAACTGAATGTCTGCTTCTAGGTTAAATGCAAAAGGTTGAGTCAGTGGTGCAACACAGATTGCTGGTCCAGGATCAGAGACAAAACTCATGAGTCATTGCTTTTTAAAAAGGCAGTTTTACTTTGTATTTTCCCATTTATTGATGTTTTTGTCCTGCTCTGGGTCAAATTTTCACACTGCTACTTTTTACTCTGGTTTTGCACACGCAACTTGCCCTTTCATTCCCAGCCATTTCATGCACTCCATGTCCCTACCTGTCAACCAACCATTTTCTACCCAAAAAAGTAACTAGAGTGTATATTTTTAACCCTATTTTTTATTTAAAATTTCTTTAAAAAAATGTTGAGATAATTGTTCATAAAATGCTTGAATTTCACAATTAATCCCATTAGATTAAACCAAGATTGCTATTACAAAAATTGGGATGTGGAGTAAAAGGTTCATCAAAGATAATCCAACAATCTACTAATCTCACATATCTATATCTAATTCCAATATAACACAGTATTCTTTATCAACATGTTGATAAAGAATTACTTTTTAAAAAAATAAAATATATTAATAATTAATAATTTTTACAGTTAATTACTGTAGTTTCAATGACCCCATGTCTGTAAGATGTCTGGGAATAAATTGTATTTTACATGGGCTAAATCTAAAGAGGGACATATTTTTATTTTTTTTTAACAGAACAGTTTCAGAAACATGTCCTCATTTTCCAATTCTGTTAAAAACTGAGCTGGATGGACTCAGCAACACTTCTAGACTCATTGTCTATGACCAGGTTAGAGCTTTGTTATGCAAAGATGTAGTCATATATGAAACCCCCCCGATAACGACTACATAAAGGCCATTAAAGGTTAACTGAGATAAATATTAAGGGGTCTGAATGATCAAAATTCCTTTGCAAAGATGAACAAAAAGGTCTGGGATATAGGTGCTAACATCAGCACTAACCGATGTTCATCATTTTCTCAAATATCAGTTTGAGTAAATCTGAGACCATTTAAAAAAGTGTTTATTTCCATGTTGTTGCCATTTTTGGATGTTTCTTTGGAGAGAGAGGGGAGGGGGATTGGCCATGGTGTCTGTTTGGCCATGTGACAGTCATACAATGCAGGATTGAGAGGTGTTAAACTGAAGCAGAGAAAAAAGATTGCTGGTGTGTTTATATTTATAGCGAAAATTAATAAATATTGGTCATAGACCATAGGCCATAATAGCAATATTAATATCAGATATCAATATCTGCTGAAGTCTTTCATATGGATGCATCATCTGTCCTACTTAAACAGGCCTTTTGTAAATGCACACAGAGTGTCCCCATATCCAACATCCTGGAGGTGAATTAGTGCTTATGCCAAAGGCAGCCTTTTCAGAATAAATAACATTTTCCAGGGAGTTGGATATTTTAACGAGACACCATGAAGTTGAACATTGCTTCCATTTGAGCAGCGTTCCTTCTGAATTCCATGGAAGAAAACAGCTGGTCAAACCAGCCCACCTGTTTAAACACTGATGCTATTTACAGGAAGGGTCAGAGCAGACTACTACAAGTTATTGTGGTTTAAAACATGTTTTAAATCATCAGTGCAATCTGTTTTCAACTGACTTTTATACAGCCTCATAACGTTTGGGGAATTTCCATTTAACCTTGAAGTTTTTTAATTGAAACCCCTGTTTTGTATTACTTTATATTATATTTTAAAGATAGTATATTAAAAATGATATACTTCTTGAAAATTAATTGAAAAAACTGGTATAGTAACAACCAAAACCATTTTTTCTAATTTCTGAGCATCCTTCTGTATATTTGCATTGTTATTCTAATTATTTTTATTATAAGAAATCTTTATTTAATCTTTTCTCTTTCCTCAGATTCTCTGCCAGGTTCAGGTCGAGGCTCTCATTGGATTTCTATAAGTCATTAACATTATCTCTGGTGAGAAGAAACACATTAGTAGAGTTAAAGGTTACTTTGAAAAGGAAAATATCAGAGATTCAAAGATCCTGTTGCAACATATTGCCATCTCTTATGGTTCTGATTCCCAGTTGGGCCAATAAATTATAAAAATGTAAATAATATATTTGATTCAGATTTATAGGAGTGAAGATGTGTAGATGACAGAAAACGACTTTGAATATACTTTTTTTGTTGAACTGTTTAAAATGAAAAAAAGCCAGTTAAACAGTGATGCAGGGAAAAAGCAGAAAGATTGCTGCTTTAAGCAACTGTTGAAGGGCCATTATTGGTGTTTCTGAGGATGCTGTCTTAATATAAGATGTGATAAAACATGATTAACTACAAACAGTATTCCCAAAAACCTGTAAAAGTATAAGCCAGGCCCAGGCCCGGCTGGTAATGAGGCTACACTGAACTAGACTGGGATCTCAATGCAAAGAAAAGTATCTGATAAAAAATATTTGGATGGATTCATTTCAAATAAGCTAAAATATGCTTCCTGAAATACCTAAAAACACACATTTTTAATCTAGCAGTTTCTTCTAATTGTTTTGCAGCTGGGCTGTCTGAACTCAATCAGTCTGAGCAGGCAGAGACAGAGGATCAGGGAGGACTGATGCAGCAGAATTACTAATCACAGCCAGACTGCCTAGTGGGGGTGGGGAGGACAGGAGATGAAGGCATGAAGGTGCACAGGGCTCAGCAGAAGGACGTGGGTCTAAACTTTCTCCGGACACAGCAGGGACTCACCCTCCTCCTCTCACTCTCGTCTGCATCAAAGAAGAAGCACTGGCCGTACTGCAGACGAACAGAGTCAAATCAGAATAAAAGATGATCTGATGTCACCCCGGTATGAGGAATCCATGACTTTCCCTCTGTCTGTATTACCTCTTTGTTAAACTTCTGCAGCTGCATCTGAACACCATTCTCATCTCCTTGCTTGATGCATTGGATAATCTCCTCGATATCCACGTCCATGCTTCCTGCCGACACAAGCAAACCAAGGCAATAACTAAATTAAACTTACACAACAGTAATGAGGATGAGAACAGAACAGTGAGCAACATGAAGGCCATAGGTCAACCAAAATCACGACATAAAAGGCAAGAAATTTATAGAGTTCCTGATATGAATAACAGAAATTTACTTTTTTAGGCAAAGTTTTTCATCTGTTCCTCATCATTTTGTGCAGATTTCAAAGATGCAAATAAACGCATAGCATTCCTATAATTTCCCAGATTAAAACAATGTGCAAACCGACCGTCAGCAACTTCCAGGTGAGAAAGATTACCTTCAATCTCAGAGCTCAAAGTGATTGCAGATCCTTTAGCCTTCCTTTGACAGACTGTTACTTGTCTCAATCCACGAATGTTTCCTTACCTTTGCTTCAATTCAACTGCTCTCCAGTCACTGTGATGCGGCCAGCCTGTCTGTCTGTCTGTTTCTCTCTCTCTTTAATCCAAGGCAATCCAAGGGAGATGTAGGAGCCATTGAGTGTTTATGGTTATAATCCACTAATGGATTCTAAGCTTATATCTCCCTGTATTGACCTTTCAACCTGCCTGAGTTTTCCAATCCCTGTTTTGTTCAGCTATAACGGAAAGTTTACTTCTATCGCTCAGCAGAGACTAAAACACCCATAAAACTCAGCCTTTCTTCAGTTAAACTTTGCATATTTTTGTGACCAGGCTGGATTTATTTTTGGTGGGGAGAACTGCTAAGTAATCTCAGATACTGTCAGTATTTTTGCCTATTCTCAATAAATTATCATTTAAACAAAATTGAGAATGAAATATAGCAATTGAATGTAACTCCAACTATGTTTATTTGTGCTTCCACAAGATGGCAGTGCTTTCACTTTTGATCAGCTTATTTTGACATTGATCTAAGAGCTAAAAAAATATATTTACCTCTTGTTTTTTTGTCACCCATGAATGTTTAGGATCTTTATTCAAATGTTTATATCAAAGATAAGTTGACTAAATAGAAAACAAAATTGTTTAAATAAACTGAAACTGAAATATGAACTGTAATTGAGGGGAAACAAACCAGAAGTTTTCATAACTAATTAAATCCCTTTATAGGGCAAGTTACCATTTTTGATCATTTGCTTACCCCTTACAAAAAGAGCTGCCCCCTCCATAAGACAGGTCTATATGCACAAAATATATATCCAGCCATCGAGCAAAGATACTGTTATGTGGCTGTATATGTTATTTTGGCATTTAACCAATTAGATGAGCCCTTGACTGAAATATTTGTGACTGTAAATTGAGCTGAAAAAAAGTTAAGAAAAAAAAGGTAAAAAGCTAAAGGAAAAGTTTATAAGTTAATAAGCCAAGTTAAAAAAAAAAAAAAGTAAAAGAATTAAGTGTCTATATCAGAAATAATGGTCTACGATTAAGTTGTACCAAAAAAAAAGTTTTTCTTTCTTGAGGGTTTTTCATGAACTTTTTATAGAAGCACTTTTGTCACTTTTCTTAATATATTCGGGTAGGTGGCCATTTCTTGTTATTACATTGACCTTAAAAATATGCCATCAAAATACATATTTTATGAATGTTTCAAAAGTAATTATTTCTTGTCCTGTCCTCTAGTATTTCACTGAGTGTCCTATAAAGGGATAAAACATACTAAATTTGTAGAAATATACCCTTCGCTTTCATGTTTATTATTTTTTTAAGCCTTGCAAAGTGAACAAAGTTGTTTTTTCCCCCCTCAGGAGTCGTTTAAAGTCAACTAAAGCAGTGTCTGAAAATGGTATTGTGTTGAGTTTTTCTTGCTTATATACACAATTATATGAATATAATAGTCCTTTTTTGGAGCATGCACATAAAATCACCCGAAGTATGAAACAATCAATACAACTGCTAGAAATAGTGAAAAACTAAAACTAAGAATTATAAAAACAGGAGTACGAAGTAAAAATAATCAAACCCATTCTAAAAACTATACAATCAATTTAATTGGAGAAAGAAAAAATACAAATGAAATAAATAAAATAAAATAAAAAACAAACCTGTATTGTCCCTTATTGTGAAGGGGTTAATGTGAGGTACAGATGGGGGAAAATCTATAAAAAGACAGGACTTTGCTTTTGCCCTTCTTCCTGCTTGGCCACACTTGAGGACAGCTGATCCAATGCTTTGTTTTGCTCCAGTTGTACAATTGGTGGGGAATTTAATACTAAGAGAGGTAGATTAGGGCAAAATAGCAAAGTTATCAGATTTCATTCACACCTGCATGTTGTTGATTGTTAGAAAGAGGGACTGGATTCTAGTTAAGCAAGTCCTTTTTTTTTTTTTTTTTTTTACAATTTAAATAAAAGGGCCAACCTTTGTTTTTTTCCCCACACTCTGTTTACCACATAAATAAAGAGAGAAATTAGGATTTAGCCTGTTTTAATTATTATAATTTTTTTAATTTAAGATGAGTTTGTTTGTTGAAATGCAACACCTTTTAATTATTTTATGCAGGTTCTAGGACCTATATCTGTTGTTATGTGTATTTATTTACAAACTTGTACAGAGAAAAAACAGTTTAAATTTGCTATTTGGTTTTAATATCCGTGGAGTCATTGTCTGACAAGCCTTACATTTTTTTTCTGACATTCATAAAATTTTAAATCTATTACAGAATGGTCTCTGTCTTCACTTTATTCTGATTAGAATATTAAACTGGTCATATAAGAACATTTAAGAACAGATAATAACACAAATAACAATCACTTACATTTATTTGTTGATTTGCAAACTAATTAAAAAAATATATTTTCTAGGGCTTTGACACTCGCTTTGAAAACCATACCTGTGAGAACCACTTAACCCAATTGGATAAACATGGAACAATAAAGAAACTTTTTAGGAGAGGCAATGCCTCCAAAGCAGAACTCCACGATACATCCAGGCAGTCAAAAAGGAATCCAGGAAAACATCTAAACCTCATTAGACCTTGATAATGAAAAATAAAATAAATAAATACAAATAAAATAAATACAAAAAAAAATTCCACCCAAGAAGGGGGTCAGAGGTGATTATGTATGAAGCCATGGTTTGGTTTCCCCCCATTTAACATATTTCACTCCTTTAGAAACTGTTTTTGGTAAAAAAAAAAAAAAAAAAAAAAACTTTTCTTTTTATTCCCCTTAAGTCTGGAAACAGCTTTAACATCAACTACATTTACAGGAACTAATTTAACTGAATCTGTTTAGGTGAACAAAATAGTCAAACATGAATGTAGCTTTATGAGTAAAATATTCAATAGTATTTTTGTACTTAATATTGTAGTTTTGCAAATGAGTTCCTTTTTATGGGTTTATTTTACTGCTGTTTTGATTATCATCAATCATTTTGGCAAGGATACCCGTAAATTATGATTTTACATTTGATTTACATTTGATTTGGGAATTTCCTGGTTTGGTTTAGTTTGCTTTAATTGATGTAAAAGGAGAATACAACAGTTTTATACTTTAAGCGCACATAGTTTAGGATAATAATCCAAAGCACATTAGGTAGCCCATCTCAGAAAAAGACAAAATTATAAAATGTTTTGTTGTGACCTAGTTGAGATTTGGACAAAAGTCCAGCTGAAACACTGGAATTTAACCGCAAACAAATCTTTCATTCTCAAAAACCCTCAGGTGTGGCTGAATAGAAACATTTCTATCAAGACAAAAAGATCAAAACAATTCAAGCCTACCATATTGGATCTATTAAAATCAACTATCAAGCCTTGTTATAGACTAGCATTTAGTTTTAAGGCTTTTACCAGGCAAAAGGCTGCTGACCAATCTTCCAGATGTTACATCCAGATTACCAGAAAGCTTACGAACCGGTTCACACGCTTATGACGACATTTTCCCATGATGAAATAAATGAGCTTATATCATGTGTGTAAAAGACACGCTTTCCTGTCAGGATACTCTTTCTTGTGTTTACTGAGTGGAGGAAACAGGCCTGCGGAGGCTCGTAGCAGCAACTTAAAACAACAGGATGCTCAATACGTCAGAGATAGTGGGAGAAAGGACCAGAGGAGTCCTCACAAAGTACCTACATGGAAGTAAACATAATAATTTCCATGATTGATCAGGTGCAGGATATTAGTAGGTCAAAGCTTCAAGAGACCGGTGACCTTTGTGAACTTCTACTATAGGAAGGATTACAGCTTGAACCACACAATTTAACCTTTGGTCATTTATTAGTCACTCAGGGAACAATAGGAGCCTTTTATTGCTGGATAAACTTTTCAAATGGTGGCTATTATTCATCGGCATAAAACGACATCCTTGGGAACTTTAAAAGTATTGAGGGTGATCAGTAAACCATTTGCCTAAATAGTATACAGACTAAAATAATTTCTAACCTCCAGCTTCAGCTAGCTGTGCTAATTTTTGCCTGTATGCAACTGAAAATAAACTGTAATATCAGTTTCAAAACAACATTTAATCATGTCTCTTGAATGAAAAAAGTCTGTATTTACAACAATTATGACAGAATTATGGTTTTGATAATTTATTTTTTTATTTCTGTTAAGTTTTTATGTTCTTAAGCACCTGAAGAGAAAGAGCAACATTGCAAGTTTGTACAGGCGGAAAATATAAATCCTTTTTTATATATATATATATATATATATATATATATATATATATATATATATATAT
>NW_015151132.1:139899-160161 GCF_000732505.1 Cyprinodon variegatus
GTGTGTGTGTGTGTGTGTGTGTGTATATACCGGTAATATGCGATTTCCATTGCCTCCAATTAATAAGAAACAAATAGTTTAAAAAAAATAAAAAAATTAATCATATTTTACTGATTATTTATCCTATATTTAAAAGTATGACTGTAAAACACTTTTTAAAAGTAGTCAAACATTTTTGAAAAATGAAATTAAAAAATTGTACTATGATTGAGTCATAACTTCACAGGCAGACCACAGCAGGTAAACAGGGACAGCTGAACTGAGGTTGCACTTCCTCATGGGAACACAATCCCTGGTCTCTATCTGATTACTGCTGGACATAATCTGCGATTAATCAGAGGTAAAATAATAATCAGTTGAGTGCTGGAGCTCTTTTATTCACACACACCGGGGATGACTAAGTGCTGGGAGTCACACAAAGAGTTCTAAATGGACTTGTGGGATAGAGTCGTAGAATCCAATTGGTGATCAAATGTGAAAAGAGCACCCTGTGGCTTTACGCTATTTGTGGAAATCCAGATTTGAAAAAAAAAAAAATCACATTCTTGTGGCAGTTTTCAGAAGGTTTGGTGAATATCTGCAGTATCTTGCGGAAATATTCATTTTCTGGTCCACTAATGTGCATAACACATAGTTGGAATTTTCTTCAACCAATATTGCAACTAAGATTTTTGAATTTCCTTCACAATAACCACAAGCATGAAAATGTTTTACTCCAGGGTTCCATTGTTTTCATGACCTTGAAAACTTGCTTATCAGAGTCCATTGTTGCTGCACATTGCTGTTACTGTTGTGTGGGAAAGTGCCTATTTTTACTCACATGTATAGATCTACAAGTGTTCCCTTCTGTGTGATGGCGAACCCACATTAAGCGCCATTACCTCCACCTAAAGGGCTGGAGTTAGAAAGTCAGTGTCTTACCCTTGTTCAAGAAAAAGTACAGTAAAAATATGTTCTAATTTTGTTACACCACAGAAATATTATTTAATTTATCAATCACCCATTAGAACTTGAATGATTAGAAACAAAACTAAGCGTAGAAAATTAGGTCTCAAAAGTAATGAAAAAACGTCATCTCTCTACCCCTTGAGGTGCTGGGGAGGGTGTCCGTTGGGCTAACTGAAACCACGCCCACACCGTAATTGTTTTTTACTGCAACAGTTTTAAAGGAAAAAAATACACTAAATATTATATTTACATCCAGATTTTTTATTTAAGGGGAGGAACTCTGCACATGTGTGACTCTTGTTCAGAGGGGAAACGAGAGTCGCTCAGCTGAGTCCCTGTGTTTTGAAGACCATTTTCCATTACCATTTTCAGTAACTCTTTACTGAAAATGGTAACCTCCGAGTAATCAGCGCATGTGTTTTACTAGTCTCAAACAAGACAATTTCAATTTTAGATTCAAATGATTTAAATTTAATAGTGGTTAATTCAAACACAGTGCTACAACTAATTTAAATATCCACATTTACTGGTAAAATGATGTTACAAATCGTTATGTAAATTGTTAAGTATAATCATCCAAGGGGCTGCACAGTGACGCAGTGGGTAGCACTGCTGCCTTGCAGCAAGAAGGTTCTGGGTTCAATTCCCAGCCTGGATGAAGTTTGCATGTTCTCCCTGTGCAAGCATGAGTTCTCTACGGGTACACCGGCTTCCTCCAACTGTCAAAAAACATGACCGTTATGTTAACTGGCTTCTCTAATTTCTTAGGTGTGAGTGTTTGCATGAATAGTCGTTTGTCCTGTTTGTCTATGTGTTACCCTGCGAGGTACTGGCGACCTGTCCAGGGTGTACCCCATTGACAGCTGGAGATAGGCACCAGAACCCCATGATGGATGAGTCACTCAAAGCTAGTAGCTGTTTATCAAAAATAATACAATGTATTTCATTATTTTTAATTCAAACAATAAATTATTATTTCAATTTCTAATTGTAATCCTTAACAATATGGACAAAAAGTAAGGCACTTTACAGCCTGAGGAGTCAGCTACTCTGCTTTACACCCCTCCCCCCCTCAAAAATAATTAAAAAATTGGCTTATATAAAACATAACTGTACTTACGAATCCTTTTCTCATCAGTGGACTTGACAATGGCGTACCATGCAGGAGTCAGCCTTATAACCAGAGGTTTGAACCTCAGCTCTGTCTCAGTTGTTGTGTCCTTGAGCAAGACACTTCACCCAAATTACCGACTGATGGTGGTCATCGGGCCCAGTGGCGTCTGTGCAGGGCAGCCTAGCATCTGCAAGGGGGTCACAAGCAGCTATAGCTACAAAACAACTTGCCCTCATCAGTGTGTAAATGCATGCATTAATGTATGAATGAATAAATTAATGTAGGGTAAAGTGCTTTGGAGTCTTCCTCTTACTTCCTCAAAAGTTTACACATACTCCTTGTATGTGGGTCATATCTTGCCCATTAAAGTTGGTCCTATAATTAAAATCAACCCAGTGTGCCATTCAATTTCCTCTATTAACTTCTCCGCATATTCCTCCAAACATGTTTGTTGCTTTCCTTAGTCTTCATGATGCTGCTGTTATAAATTTGTGTATAAATTTCCTGCAACAAGCCTCTGGGGCATTTATACAACAGCTGCATTTAGAGTAAAACACACAGGAGTTCTATTTAAAGATTAGGGGTATCAGATTAAAGTGGGCAACATAAAAATGTGCACTACATTATTGTTATTATGAAAGTATATTAAACAGGAAAGGATCCACTTTTCCTATTTTCCACACGGTTCAACACATTGGTGATTGCGTTGGTCTGTCAAATTCCTGTGAAATGCAAAGTGCCTTGAGATGACATGTTGCGAATTGGTGCTATATGAATAAACTGAATTGAATTTAATTTAATTAAAAAACAGATTAAAGTGTGTGGTTGTCATGCGGAACAATGTGAATGAGTTCAAATGTTATGAAAACGTAACCATGTCTGCTACAGTGTTTTCAGGATCTCTGCAAAACTTTTGTTTTCATTTTGAGGACAGCTGCAAGATCAAGAAGCTGTTTTTTTTTTGTTCAAACAAAGTTGGTGGGGGATGTGGATGTGAGTGAAGGACATTTCAAGATTAAACACAATGAAGGAAAAAGTGAGTCAAGGGGGAAAGGTACAGGGAAAAAAATAAAGAGGCGATAAAGAAAGGCTCGCAGGAGAATCAGAGGTTATTCTGGGCATAGCGGGCTTCCTGCAGGTGATGGAAATGAATGAGTGATTTCTGGAACAATTGCTCTGTAGCAAGTGTAGCAGAGAGGAGAGAGATGGAGGAGGGTGTGTGCGGAGAGTGGGTGGGGGTGGGGTGGGGGAGATCAATGTAAACATAACAAAACTTAACAAGGTCACATGAAGTACAAGTCCAATGTTTTGTTTGGATGTTTGTGCTTAATGACTGTTTATGCTGGGTCCTGTAAACAAAGAACAAGACTGCCAACGTTACTTATTTATTGCAGGTGAGTGGGAGTGGGTCTAATAAGCTCCTAACATTTAAAACAACATGTAAGAACACCACACCCCCCACCCTGGCGTGATCTTTAAAAGGACCTGTGGCGGAGGAGAGAGACAGACTTGGGATATTGCCATTCAACAAGACGACGCTGATGGTTTCTGCAAGAACCAACAACAGAGTATCCCATTTTGCCTGTAAGTAGAATATATATTATAACATATTCTTTTCTCACAGCTTTTTAGTCAGATTAACTTTTCTTTTATATATTCCCCCTCTTTAAATATAGGTAAGGGCGGTATGGAGATTACCTTTCTGCTGCTGCTGATCGTGACTTTGACTTCTGCCTCCCCTCTGAGACAAATCCAAAGGTCAGCACTACCCTGCTCCCTGTTAAATAATATAATGTAAATAAAATAATCAGGCAACACTTTGATATAAGAACTGAAGATGGTTACAACCTGCACTTTAAATAACTTTCTAAAAGTTAGGCCTTCGGCAATGAGACCTGCTCTATTAGGGACCGTTTTCTGCCGGATCCTGAATATTGTTTCTCCTTTGGGGAAATCAAAAATTTTTATTGGCTTCACAAAAGCACAGAAATAATATTATAAGAATCCATGTGTATACATAAGAAGTAAATACCTATGTTATGAAAATCTGATTCCCCTCATCGGATTCTTTGCCGGATGTTTTCTGGCGATATCCTCGTAAAAATATATAACAATATATCTATAACATCTTAAAAAAATAATTTTAAAGCCCTTATAGAAATGTAGCAGTTGAGGTTAATTTATGTTGATGCATTTCTTGTCCCTTACCTAGTTTTAGTCTTTACATTTACTTTTTTATTTCATCATTTTAGTTTTTTTATCTGTCCAGGGAAAACAAAGTAGTAGTTAACTCATAGTTAACTCAGATATTAGTTATCAGTTTTGATGTTTCCATTAAAAAAATAACATATATCATTTAGTATTGCAGAAACATTATTTCTAAAGCAGACTTTAATCCCATTGTTCAACCTTTAGATAATCCAATATACCTGCTCATTTGTTGTTTATTAAGTCTTAACAGTTGAATTAATTAGGACTGTTGATATTTATTAGTAATTGGTTAGGCCTATTGTAAATTAGTTTTTTTAATCATCAAAAAACCCTGACAAAGGGTTTGTTATTGGGATTTTTTTTTTACCACATTGCTTCACCGTCTTGTTCCAACAGGATCAGAGCGGGCACTGACCTCCCAGGGGGGGCACTCCAGACTCTGAATATGGAGAAGTCAGAGATCAGGCAGAGGCAACATGCTCCCAAAATGAAGATCATCCCGTTTCACTCTGATGACAAACAGTTTGAGCTGCTCGCTCTGAAACACAGGTCTGCATTTCCAGTCCTGCTTCAAATCGTTTCACAGTAGCGATAATTTAACAGCTGGAAACAGTTACAGATTAAGACTTAAAAAAAAATAAATAAATAAAGAAAGTTTTGATTAACTTTTAAAGCTGTGCTTTCTTTAATCCCTTTGTTGTGTTGAAATAAATGTAGCCTAAATTTCAAACTGCAAATTGTTTTGTAATATAACTTCTTTTCTTTTCTTTATCAGCGACAGCATGAATACAAAGTTACGTCCTCGTCGTGCTTCTCTGCGAGGATGCCAGCTCGGGACGTGTCAGCTCCACAACCTAGCCAACACGTTATACCAAATCAGCAAGACAAACGGGAAAGAGGAGTCCAGGAAGGCCAGCGACCCGCAGGGATATGGACGATAACACTGGAAAGAATAGCAGCTTAAAAGAACTGAGTGTTTCCATTGGTTTATATGTTCTTTAACTATCTGGTACTGTACAAGTATATCTCAGTGTATTACATTATCACTCCTGATAATTTATTTCAGTAAATTGATTGTTACATATAGCTTCATTAAATGGATGCATTATGTGATTAATCAACAGCCTCCTAATAAAGGGAGGGCCACTATGAGTCATTGATAAAGAAGCTGGTTCTTCACAGGGTGCTGTATCTTAGCAAATCAATGGAAAGTTAAGTGGAAGGAAAAGTTCAGAAGAATAAACTTTTGGGTAATTTCTGTGTCAAATGTGTTTTTCTTGGACTTATGTAATTTTCTAGTTTTTCTGAGAAAAATACATCTGTATTGCTCAAAGGGTGTAAACCATACTCACAAAAACGATTAAAAATAAAGGCTTTGAATAAATCTGTGTGTAACACTAGTATTTCATTTTAACTTTTTGAATGCAATTATTGAAACACATATCAATTAAATATTAATTTATCTTTATAAAAATGAATCACAACACATTTAATCTACATGCACTTTACAACACAAGACATTTAAAGACAGAGTCCCAGCAAGCCATCAATGCAGTAAAGTATCTTAGAATTACGCTAATTGGTAAAAAGCTCCTGTTGTGGATTTTTTTAAATAAAAAAAAGAGACCACTAGTAAAATATGTCATAGTAACAACAGATAAATTACCAATGGGATTTTTTTTTTTTTTTTAAATGCAAATTTTTCCAATTTAAAAATTGCTTATTAACCAAGTTAGTTTACAGCGTTGAACTGAACATACCTGGGGGACGTGATTAAAAAGGGGCCATTTTATTGATAATTCATGGATTATTCTCTATTGGATTTATTTAAGTTAAAGTTTACAGGAAAGTGTTTAGATAAGCAGAAGTTTAAATCTGTTTTATATTAAGGAAAAAAGCGGGGACATCCTCATTAGGCTGACCTCAATGTCTCAGCAATTCATAAAGTTCAAAGACTAGTTTTAAATGAAGTTGTTTCATATACTGCATGAAAACTGGATATTCCCATTTCTCATTTTAAATGCTTTATAGGTTTACTTTATGGGAAAATCTTTGAGGTGAACCTGTTGGCTGTGTTGTTGGTTCTTAAGTGAGTTTTTTTATATATTTAAAGACAGGGAAATTACTCAGAGTGGATTAGTTGCAAATGTGAAGATTAGATGAAGAAATTAAGTTTTTCCAGTCGTTGTAAGTTGTGTTTTTTTTCAGTCAGAACTGCATACTAGGAAGAGAAGTTGGTTTAAGTCCAACAGTTTCGGCAGTCGGACAGACATGTCTTTTTTTCTTTTTCTCTCTCTCTGTCTGAATAGAGAGATGCCTTCCGAAAAATAGAAAGAGCTGCATGCCTGGTTTGGCACTAGGGACCATTTCCTTTCATAAAAAGAAATAAATAATTTCCTGCTGTGAGGGAAATTTACAGTTTAGAAGTCTCTTTTTTCATTAGGAAAAGACTAAATGTAATTTCCCTAAGAATGGGGAGGAATATGAGAGAAAGAGATACGAAATAAAGGATATTTCCAGGAAAAAAAAAAAAAAAAGTCTAGATAGTTGTGCGACATGTCTGTCCATTCCATTTAAGTTTGTCGACTGGCCAAGGTTTATGTTTTGTGGATAATAAAAGTGAGCTAGCAGGAACTAGAGGGGGGACTTATTTGACTGATGAAGTGAGTTCTCCAGAGTCACTTTTTTTAAGACCTGTTTATGTCGATTCGGTTATGGTGAAATGAAACGGAAAAATCTGATGGAAAATTCCAACAGACACTCCGTCACTGTGGTCGAGCTGTCTGACCATTTGTGTGTTTTCCTCCTACTAATGTCTATTTACCTTGAAAGTCAGGAACTGTCTGAAAAAGCCTTGTATCTAATTTGACTATGTTTTAAAACCAAATCCTAAAAATAGTCTAGAGACTTTGTCGACTGCTTACAATCTCAGGGATAAAATACTTTTCTCTACAGGTACAAACGATTCCTTAAAAGTGCAGCTAAACTGTTTCCCAAAACGTTCATTATGCTTTTATACAAGTGTCGACTACATTTGATTTGAAGCCAAGTGTCCAGGTTTATTAGCAGGTTTCAGTGTATATTTCTGGGCTCCAAGTTTGAAGTGCAGCTAAACAACATAGACGCAAAATAAAAAGGGGTGATTAAAACACAGCCATAGTTTGGGTTTCTAATAGCTCATTACATTCATAATAGCATGTAACATGCTTCCATAGTTGTAAGTTGAACTTGCTAAGACTCATTTTAATGCCCATGAGTAACAGGAACTGCTTAGATAACATTGTACAGTACAATAGTACCACTGGAAGCCAACGCCAGTGTGGTGATGGTTTAGAAACTTTGCCTCAATTTCTTTAGCACTTTTTTTTACCTTTACCTATACGGCTAAATAGCTCAATCCTTTTATTATTTGATAATAATCCTGTCTCCAGATGTTTTTTTGTTTGTCTAAGCTGCAGATTGTAGTTTAGGTTGAAATTTTGTAGGAATAATGTCTGTACTGGTAGGGACTAACAGTCTTCAGCGCATGGTAGGTTGGAACCTTGGTACAGGTAGTAGCTGGATTATCTACTTGGATGATAAAGCCATTGAAAGCTAATTCACCCTTGATGCATTTAAATGAAATCTTCTCTGAACAATGACAAACATTCAAATTATAAATTATCTACATGTTTTAATACATAAAGCTCTACTCCTTAGAGCTGCTACAAGAAGTACTAAACCTTCAGTAAAACCCCCTCAGGGGACTGAGTCTAATTTGGTTCAACAATGGACATTTCCTCCTGACAGCTTTACCAGGAGCAGGTGCCACACAGTGATACTGATCTCCTTTTATCTAAGGTCACTGACTGTTCCCTCAAAACCAATCCATATAACAGCCCCAGCTGCAAAACTGACTCATGTTTGTTGTATAATCCTGAGACACATAACTGTTTGACCCCTAGAGGTGTTAACAACCCCTTAACACCTGAATTTACACGTTTTCATTTGTTTTTGTTGTCAAAAAGCTGCTAGACTGAATAGTTAATAATGTCAACATTTCCTCTATAATTAGTGTCAATATAGGTATGAAGCTAACTATCAATAGAAAGCATCTAAGGATAAACACCAAGTTTTCAATCTCAGAATGTTGACTGATTTTATTTATGCTGTTTTTCTCAGACATATCAGTTAAGTCAATCATATGTTTTTTTAAAGAAGCATTTCTTTTTTCTTTTGACTTTTCAGTATTTCAAGTAGACCTAATTCATGGAAAGTTGACTCGCTATACAGTCCCATGAGCTGCAAGGCCTTTCCTTGAAATAAAACAGGTTTAAAAATGTATCTAAAACATACGTTTTCATTATTAAAGTGTTTAAATTTGGGCAAAATATTATAAAATTACTTGTCCACACATTACTATCAATTTTATACCTTTTTGGAAATAAGAAATCACTATTAGAAATGTAAGCGAAATATTTGAATGTTGGCAACCGTTGACTTTTTAGGACAGATTTTATTGAATATTAAAAAATCACTTTACTGTATAGTTCTCAGAGCTTTATCTCCATCTTTCATAAATCAGTCTTGTATAATGGAATTAAATGCTATAACTTTGAGTGAGTGGGTCACATAACCTGGAAACTATTGAAGAAAAATATATTTTGACAAAAAAAAAAGGTTATAAAAGGTAAAAAGGCCTAAAATTGAATTAAAATGAGTGTTCCACAGATGGGAACCAAGCTGGAGAACCATCAGCACACAAAAATTCAGGGTTAGAGATAGTGAACTAATTTCTCCTTACTGTTAATGGTTATCTCAATCTTTTATTTGTCCTGTTATGCCCCCTTGTGGTGGTCATGTTCAAATGCACATCCTACCTTAGACATCCTACATCCTCCATAGAACATTGTTTTTGGCAATTGGAGGCACGATTGCCACCCATGCTTTTTGCATTCAGATGAGATACTTGCATGCTAAATGTAATGTAACTCCTTTTAACGATCGCCACTAAAAATCTGCAGTTTACCTCATATCAAAAACGTTCTGATTTTTGTGGATCCTTATTGGAGGTGGCTGGCCCAGAAAGCCTGACAGAGGTTCTAACTGATCTCTCTCAGAACCTGTCCTCGAAAGTCTCTGCAGACCTCACATCATAAAAAACTGTTTAGGACTTAAGTTTCAGGTTCAGGCTACAATCAGTGTTTTACAAAAACTAGCTGCCACAGATACAGTTGCTTTCCCCAGGATGTCTCTCTCATGAATAGTCAGAGTACCGAGATCAGTTCATGCATATTTAATCAAATTGAACCGTGCGTATTGAAATGACAATGTACGTATACATATTTAGAATTAAAACAGAATTAACCCCATTTTATTCATATATTTAAATGTGAAATATCTTCTGTGTGAGCCAAACGGAACCAAAATTAAATTCTTTGTTTGTTTAAGCTTGTCAAGTAAAGCTGATTCATTTTACTTCATTTTCACTGTTTTGTTTTTTAAACTGATGCCTCATCCACCTCTGCTAGTCAATCTTGTTTTTGTTAAACTTCCTTTTTAATAAGGATCAGGAGAAAAAACAAAGAACTTTTGAGTTTTATATATCTATCAGCTTGTATAAACTGCAGCAAATCAGACTTATTCTTGGCCTTAAGACCCTAAACCTTTACTTTATTGACTAAAATACAAAAAAACAACAACAACAAAACAAACAAAAAAACTTGTATACATTTAATAACGAAAGTGTATGCCTCTATTTGAAATATATTTGGTTTAACATATTTGTAGATTGTGTTTCCAGTTTTTTTTTTAATGAATGGATTCTAGAGTGATAGTTTTTAGATGGGGTACTCTGAGATCTTCTGATTTTTTTGTACAATTTTGGATAAATACTCTGCTCTTTTTGTTTTTTCAAAGTTTTAGAGACAATTCTTAAAATTAAATAAAAGATGGGCTAAAATGATTTATATTTATCTATATGTTCTTTCATCTTAAACAACAACCTAATACTATTAGACCATATGTTAACAAACAAGGGCTGTCACATAGCTTCCTAGATGTTGAAACTTCTGGAGTCTCTATGGGATGTCCCAGCTGACATGGCTCTTCAGAGTAACACTGAGGATGGGACAACCCCAGTGGACATGCAGGTCAGGGCAGTGGTCCAAGTTTCCAAAGAGAGGGATTGTACAGTGTCCTTCAACTCAGCCTCTGAGGGAACGTTTATTCTTGGAGGTGGCTCAACGGAGTTCACTCTGTACAGTAACTGTCCGTCTCCATGCAATTCAAAACAAGCGTCTCCTGAAGATACACAAGAAAACAAGCAGTTCCAATTCATATAACAAAAAATATACATGTAGTTTCATCATATACAGATTGAAAGTGAAGTGAACAGATTCTAATTTGATCTTCTGTATATATTAGTATTCAATAAACAATGTGCCATGATGCTTAACTGATTAACCTTTTTTTCCGATCAACAAATGTATAAAAAACTATTTTTTTTGGGGGGGGGGTTGAGCTTTGAGATAAACTGGCAACCAGCCTCTTTATCCTCATACATGTTAAACAGCAGTGATTGGTGCAGTGATTGCATGTGTTTTCATGACCACAACTGTTTCCAAAACAGAAAATTGTGTCATTTGTTAGGGAGGGAAAACTTTAGGAATCTTTTTGCCAACTGGCTGGACAGCATTGTCGCACTATGGTAACTCCTGCAATTCCTGCAGCATCTCATTTAAGGGTTTTAAACTGGGGACATCATGGTAAAATTTTCCTTTAGGGGAGAGTCAAGCCCATTACTGTGTAGGTTGTTTTTTACAAACATAAAATATTAGGAGACATTTTAGACAGACAGACAAGCATGGTAGTGCTCAAATCCAGTCTTGAAGAGCTACCAATCTGTAAATTTAAGATGCATCTCTTCTCCAACACACCTGAATCTCCCTACTTTAGCTCAGCAGAGGCATGGTAACCACACAAGCGTAGCCAGAAATTTTTTATAAAGGTGCGCAGGCAATAACCAATGAACACTGAGGGGTGACCAGAAGCGGATAGGCACCAGAACCTCAGGGTCAATCTACACTGTTCCAAAAGGAAATTAACAAAACATCCATATTTTATAAATAAAGACAAACTATACTTTCCTACAGCCTTTGCTAACAAAGAGACGCATATATTTAAACATCTGTAATTTATAGATAAAAGGTATAGTGGAAAAAAGTCAGTTTTGTGTTCTGGGGCATCAATCTTTTCCATTGCATTACTTACCTACTTATCAATAAACATTCTGCATAAAATGTATATTTACAAGCACTTATATCTAAATAAATTGATTATTTTATAAGTTTTAACTAAAATTGTTATTTTGATTTCATTGCAGACTCCTAGAGAGACATATGATGTTCTCTTTACCCCATATAACTAAATAAATAATAATAAAAAATTTATAATATTTTTCCAAACTGTTTAACTTAACCCAACATAAAAAATACTTAATCAAGTTTGTCCTCATAATTTCTCATTTATCTTTAAGTCATCATCACTCTGCTGGTTTCTGATGGTCCTATTTGTTTTCCCATCATGTTTTTCACCATTTCCCAGTTTAAATTTCTAACTTCGAGATACTTTTCTGCAGCTTTCACTATTATTTTGATTTTTTCGTTTTTTCTTGTCGTCTGAGCACTACAATTGATTACCTCTACCATAAAAAGAACAAAATCATTCTTTTTTTTTTTTTTTTTTTTTTACAATCGATGAATCTTCTGCCATTTTGGGACGCTGTTCCAGAGGTTTTGAACTTTTCATTTACTGAACTGTTAGTTTGGGTTTTTCTGACTGGGATGGGATCCTTTTTGCAGCTTCAGCATATGTTATTCCGAGCTCAAATGTCACTTTTCTAATTTCCTCAGACCTTTTACTCACTTCAAAGCCGCAATATGCAGCAGTATGTTCCCCACCACAGTTACAGCATCTGATTTTTACTTCTTTCCCACATTTTCCATATTTGTGCTCTAGAGCACATGTTCTACACCATTGTTTTCCTTTACATACTGCTGCTATATGTCAGAATTTTTGGCATTTATAAAATCTCAGAAGCAGAGGATTGTACATTTTGACATTGTAGCTCATGTAACAAATGAAAGCTTTGCTGGGTAACTGCTCTTCTTCAATTCTAATTAACACAGATAAGCTCTCACACCTTTCTTATTTCTTGTTGTTTATAACCGTTTCACTTCTTTTACTTTTGTACCACTTATGTTTTCTAGAATCTCTTTTTCAAATACTTTTAGAGGAACTCCTCCAATGACTCCCCTGCTAATCTTTTTGTTCTCCACTAAGCCGCACTGAACTCTTCTCCCCTCAATCTTTTTAATTCGTATAGCTTTGCCTTGCTGAGCGCTGTCTCTGCAGTTGATTAATAGGTCTCCACTATAGAGTATTCTGGCACTTCAGACTTCTCCTACAAGTTTATTTATCAATTTTGTTAACTGAACCGGATTCCAATCAAAAGAGTCTCCCTGATTAACTTGTTTGAATATGACTTTATACTCAATTTGTTTTCCTGTGGAATTTCTACATTGCTCATCGCTGGACTGTTCTGAACAGGACCCCCCTTCTGCTTTTTCTCATTTTTAGACGCTACCCTCTTCCAATCTTCGTCGTTTTCACTATTTACTTCCTCCATCGAACAAGAATCGCTTCCTGTTTCCTCGCTACTCACAGCCCAGGCCATTTCTCCACAAGCGACTTAGAAACACACCTACTACGAATCAGCAACAACTTCTTCTTCTTGGATTTATTGGCAACAAAAATTTAGTAATATTACCACCACTTACTGGTATGGGGTGTGGTTCAACTGGGAGTATTACTGCTGCCACCATCTGTATTAGAGGGAAAAAAATAGGGGGGGCCAATGATTAGCTAAGGGTGGCCTGGCCCCCCATCTAGCTCTGTCCCTGTGTAATCAGCCACTCATTATATGCAGGTGTGTTTAACATGGGGGGCATCAAAAAGTTGCAGGATAGTAGCTCTTAAGGACTGAACTACAGCATCCCTACTGTATTATAGACTTTAAGCGCATCATATGTGTCTGTATGAACAGCTATGATATCTACCAGCATTCAACGTTGTGAGTATCAAATACCTGTGCTTTCAACAAGCCAAGCCTACTGTATAAGTCGACCAGCCGCTTCCTTTCAAACCACACCCTCACCTGTTGGGCGCGTCTGCTTTGTAGGTCTCTCCTCTCGGACTGCGGACAACACAATCAGGAACTGCAAAGGAAAATGGGCAGAAAGAGACCCTAACTCTCTCCCCCCAACCTAAACAAAAACTCCCACTGACAGGGACGGAAACAGGAGAGAAAATGAAAGATACAAACGCAGAAGTTGGAGGAAAAACGGACCAAAGCGGTAAACCTGAGAAGCAGCAGGTTGGTAAAATACCCAAAATGAAAGAAACTTCATAATGACAGCAGAGGGAAGTGGAAATGGCAGAAGTAGGATGTGTCCTCGCGCGACTGTATGTATTGTTGACAGTACAGCAACTTTATCCTTACTTGAACCTTATTTAGGCTAATTACTGTCTGTCATCGATTGTCACGCGCAGGGTATGGATTTACAGGGGCTGCAAACATCATGGTGATTTCCAAACCTTGCTAAACGTGTTCTACAAACAACCGAATGTCTGCTGACTAATATCCGTTGCTAATCAACTGAACTAAAGCACCGATCAGCAACACATATAACATCTGACAACCTCAAAGTCTAGTTTTACCAGTTACCGCTGTTGTTTGGGTATATCCCACGGCGCCTCTATTCAGCGTTTTACGGTTGCACGCTAAATTCACGAGATGTACACTGGATTACCCTCAGTTAATCAGGGGCGGGGCTAGATCGGGGGCCAGGGGTGACCACCTCTACCATGTTTTACTTCTAATACAGAATGATGGTGGCAGCAGTAATACTCTCAAGTGGAATATTTAAAACATTAAAAAATGTCATATATTAACATTGATTGACAACAAAAACACTGGTTAATTATGCACATCAATGTACTGATATTAAAGATGGGTACAGAATTCAAGCTCTTTTCAGATCTACATTTTGTGTTATATGGGGTAAAGAGAAAATGATTTCTCTCTGCAACCCATATAGGAGTATTCAGTGAAATCATAGATAAATATTTTAATAAAAAGGTATTAAATACTTTATGTAGATAGTACTTGTAAAATTATTTTTTTTTTTGCAGAATGATTATTGATAAAATTAACTAATGCCAATGGAAAAGATGTTCGCCCCAGAGCTCAAACCTGAAACAATTGTACCCACTATACCTTTTATTTAGGAAGATGTTTAAATATGAGTTTATTTTTTTTTAGCAAGGGCTGTAGGAAAGGATATTTTGTCTTCATTTAGAAAATATGGATGTTGTGCTCATTAATTTTCCTGTTGGAACAGTTTAGATTTACCCAGAGGTTCTGGCACCAATCCACTTTTGGCCACACCTCAGTATACATTTGTTATTGCCTGGCCACCCTTATAAAAATGTTCTGGCTATGCCTCTGCAGTTGATAAATGTATGTTTGCAATTAACACCGTCAACCTCAGTTCATTTGAAACTTCATAAATATCATTCTAACCAATATTCAATTATTTAAAAGATGTATTACAGTTTGATTCTATTGAATTAAAACTTCAGTTTGATCCCCCAAAGCCACCCTTTAATGCTTGAACATAAGGCATCTGTTCTTGCAAAATTTCAACATAAATTATCATATACGTAATGCCGAGCATTGTGTTTTTTTTACAATACATCACAATAATATATCTACACCATCAGCAGTGGCATTACTGGGCTAGGACAGGGTCCTGCCTTGGCCAGTGTAAGTTGTAGCATCAGCTTAGCATTTGATCCCATTATGCACAGCCAGCAGCGTAACATTAAAGATCAAACAATAAACCAAGATATGAGTAGGTGTTTACTTGAGTCTTGCTTATTTCTACAAGTGCGTTTACCACAACAGTAGATTAAAACCCCGAAATTATGGCTTTTAGTTTCAGTGTGCCACCCCAAGATTTTTAGTGGCCCCATCTGGCCAACCCTTATGGAACATTTCTGGAGGCGGCACTGACTATCAGCTAAATAACATGGATATGCTCTGCCTGATTTTACAAAATGCAAAGATTTAAAAGCATGTTGAAGAACTAAAGGGCAAATTCTGCATGGTGTTTATGTTAATATGATTACAGTATAAGATACATAGCAACTGGTATGCTCCACAGAAATGTGCAAATATTAGGAAGAAAAAGGTTATTTATGTTACATTATTTTCAGATTTTATTGAAAACCATGCAGCTCAAGTTTTGCTGCAGCCAAACAAATGCAATAGAAGGCATGCTGATACTAGTCCCCCGCTCATTAGCAGGTTTTCATCTCCTAAAAATACCACCTTAAGCTCCTGTGGGGAAAGCCTGAGACGGTCCCAGGCCATCCAAGAGAAGCAGTACTTCCGGCATGTCCTGAGCCTCCCTCTAAGCTACCACCCCTGGCGAAAATTATGGAATCGTCAGCCTTGGAGGATGTTCATCAAGTTGTTTAATTTTGTAGAAAAAAAGCAGATCAGACATGACTCAAAACTAAATGCGACAGTGGCGTTGGGTGTAGGAGTTTGCACTGAAATCGAATGGTTAATGGTTAAAGCTCCGGCTTTCAGTGTCGTCCTGTCCTTCAGCAAGGCACTTCACCTGCATTGCCTACTGATGATGGTCAGAAGGACCGGTAGCGCCAGTGTACGGCAGCCTTGCTTCTGTCAGTGAGCCCCAGGGCAGCTGTGGCTACAATGTAGCTTGCCACCATCAGTGTGTGAGTGTTTGGGTAAAGCGCCTTTAGGCCTCCTGACAGGCCATTTAAAGCAATTAAAATGGCAGCTGTCTGGCATTAAGAAATGCACAAAAAAAAAAAAAAATCTAGAAAAAAAATGTGGTATTAAGTAACGTGAAACATGGCTCCAACACAAGAAATGGGAGTGTAGTTTGCCTCCTCCTGGAGGGACATATGTGGAACAACTCCTGAGGAGTAGCCTGGGCACCAGGTGCTTGCTGATACCCAGCCCCAGACCTTCAGGGTTAGGCCTCAACTCCATTGTACCTGCCGACATCTTGCCTCATAGTATGAGTCATCATGAAAGCTCCTGAACAGGCCTGTTTGTTTTTGTGTTTTTTTTTTTTTATGGAAAACCCTACATTTACCCCTGGGCAATGGATTCATCTGAGCACTAAAAACGCTCCAATACACTAAAGTCATGGGTAAGAGAGGACCACCTTATGCAAATAAAGACAAAAATAGAAAACATGTGGAAATGCTCAAAACACTTCTTTTAAGCATTGTTGTCTTTTCAGCCTAGCCAGCCAGACTGATACGACATGCACTGCATTATCAGTCTGGTAAAGAGCTGGTAGAGCTCGAGTTCAAAGGTGGGACGGACTGGGTCAATCATCAGGTTAGAACCAATCAGATAACTGCAGGTGTGACGCAAAAACTTAATTTATTTTGCTCTTACAGCAGCCAATTGTTGAAATTTAATGATGCAATCATTTTTTCAGGCATTGATAAAGCATCACTCCATTGCAGCTGCAATCTTGACTTATCGTGACAGAAATTGCTTTCGTATTATGGGCCCTCCTTCTGCGCTGTTTAGTCCGGTCTGTTTTAGATGGGAGAGTATTGAGATTTGCCGCACTGGTTTACGCCCTGTGGAAGTCAGTCTGGTTAGCCAGGTTACATTGTTATGCATGACGTAACTAGAGGCATTTGCAAGTTGGAGGTTACATTTTGTCTCGGTCAACAAACCATTTCCAACAAAACCGGGATATCAGGGATATTAGAGCACATAGATTTGGAAGATGCTGAGCAGTATGCCTTGAGAACCAGAGTAAAAAAAAACTCTGGTCTAAACAAACATTAACCTGCTTCTTTTTACTGTTTAGCACTTGTTAGATATTTAATTTTTTTTTGCTTTAACTTAGAGAGGAGTTATTAAATTAGACCACAGATTCAGAGCCATTCTTTTGTTGGGCACAGCATCTTTTTATACATGTGATGGAAATATGACCTGGGAGTGGAATCACATAAAAGTTTAGCGATTCCTGGTTGCAAGTTAGAAAACTCGCATAATATGCTTATTGTTGTCCAAAAATCATGAGGCTAACTAAATTGGCATTAAAGGCCAACAGCCATATATTTCTCCTCATTCTTTGCATGGTGTCTAATTTAAAATTACAACCTAGCAAAAGTCTAAATACATTCTATACTCCTGCAAACAACACATTATGCACTGCAACCATACCAATTCTGCATCTGAGGACCTTTTGCTATTAGCTGAAGTCTGCATATATATATATATATATATATATATATATATATATGCATGCTGTGTAGAAATGCAGTTACAGTATTTTCTATAAAAGCTGGGCCACATTCTTTAATCGGCGTCAGTTTTAACAGGTTTCTTATGTGAGAGATGAGCCGTGTCCTGTGAAGGAACTAAATGGAGCGGACCCAACATGTTAAGCATGTCAGCTCATGTCAGAAACATGTTCTGGATTGTTGGATACATACCTACAGAGTCTGGCAAGCTTGTGTGGAAAGGGATCCGGTTTTGTTTGTTTGCTCCTTTGTCTTTGGTATAAGTACAAATGCTGATCTGCAGATTAAAGTGTTAATGTTTGATCTCTGTTGAATGAGGCTTTTTTAAAAGTATTAGTAAAGTAATTTAGTCTCACACCAGGTGTATGTGAATCATTTTCCCCCACAGAACTTAATAAATCTCAACCCTGAAGCAGGGATACTCTGAAAATTTGCATGGCACTAGGGCCTGCTGACATTAGCAACTCCGACCGAAGAGGAAACTATAAGAGATTAACTTTTGGCAAAAATGAATGCATACCAATAAGGTAGAGCATATTAAAGAAAGTTTAGTGGAAGAATAAAGTGTGGTAGAAAATGGGTGTAATGGAGCATGGCTAACTTCAGCCTTTAGAGCAGGGTTTCCCAAACTTTTTTGACTGTACCGCTTTGTTAATTTTATCTTACCGTGAGTACCTCTCAGTTAAAAGTATTGATTGTCCCAAAGTGGAACATACAATAGCTGATTATAAGGTTAAAACTATTTTACTTAATATTTTAATTTGAGTGTTTAATTCTTAGGCATTTTATTCTTCCCATCTCAAATAAAAAACAACATAAATATGTTGCCTGAAAGTTAGTTAGGAATAAAAATATTTACAAAATTAAATATTATGAAACTGTATTTTAAAAAACTGGAGTGCCTCTGAGTAACACTCTTATCACTTGATGAATTGAGAACAAACTACGGAACAAAAATTATAGTCGGACTGACCTAATCAGTTTTACTTTTTCATCACGACACCTGAGCTGCTTTGATGAGCTCCAATAGATCAGTGTGAAAAGAGCTGATCCCAGGCTGTTCTCTTCATCCAGTCTGTTCCTCTGTTTGGTTTTGATGTGTGTCACAGCCCCAGGTGAACTCAAACATATAAGAAAAACTTACTTTTTGGTTGTTAAAATCTTTTTGGTCACCAGAAAATAAAAAAACAGAATCCCTGCCTTATTTAATTTAGCTACATATCAAAAAAATATATTTATGTACCTCTTGCAATGCATTCGCTGGCCATTAGGCGTATTGGTACCCCCGGCTGGGAATCTCTGCTCCAGAGAATTTGAAGAAAAGCCAAATCATCTGCTGGCGTTGGTTTACTGTGGTCCATCAGGTCCAGCAGCAATCTGTGTAGAAGATTTAATCACATCATCTACTCTGTACTGAGATGCTTAATGGAGACACTGATTTTATTTTGTTTAAAATATAGGTTTCTTTAAATCTTTCAAAATGGAAGGATATATTTCATCTCCAAAAAATGGTTGCAGTTTATGAAAGGCTTTTATCTTAAAAAAAACAAACAAAAAAAACAAAACAAATATATGTTCCTTTTGATGAAATATGTAATGAAATAGGTTTTGGGATGCATGCTGCTGGTTTGTTCAATAGATTAATGTCAGCAGTGCACTGGTAGTTACCCATAAACATGTGCGGAATCAGCAGCACTATGTTATAATTCACATTCAGGTGTTTGGGTTGAGCATACCTCTGCAGCTCATCTCTGTAAACTTGTCAGAACTTGAGGCAGCCATTTCGCTCAGCAGCATTTTTTAGCAACATGAAAGCAACATGCATAAAAGGGTAAGAAATGTATTTAAACTGGACGCAGGGAATAAATAACTTCAGCTTATCTAACTCTTGAAAATCTCTACAGACTTGGATCAAAAAGATCATCAAGAAAAGAGTCTGCACCACCTTTGTGGAGGATTCATTCAGGTAAATCTGCTGTATGCTAATTTTTAAATGCAGGATGGTTATCAGATGGTCACCCATGTTATCTCCTTTTTCTCTCTCTGTCAGTAATGGAGCACTATGTCAGTGTGGTGGAGCGAGAGAAGCCCACTCCTCCGTGGCTCTCGGCGACTATTTCAGCACAGCCATTGTGAACCACTGGGACAGCGCCCAACACTCGTCTGAATATCCAACCGATGCTTTTGGAGAAGTGAAATTTGGAGGAGCCAGCAAGAGACACAGCTATGTAGGTGACTTTCTGTTGGTTTGATATGGCTTATCTGAGAAAGTCAAAGTTCTTTGTTTTCAAGAGAGTTTACTGTGCTTGTCAGCAAATTTGAAAATCCTGCCCTCTGACCTCTGGTCACACGTTGGCAAACAAAGCTTGATATCAGATGAGGAAATTCAGCACCCCAGGTTGTATGTAAATGTTTTACATGATAAAAGCAATAATAAGTAATAAAGAGCAATAATGACCCGAGGTAATACAAAGAAAATCTTCTGATTAATGATTTTATTTATTCAGTCAGGTAATCCTCCCAATATAAAATTGTCTCATGAAAGAGTCGGTGCCCCTAAAGCTCATAACTTATGCCAG
>NW_015151132.1:162381-189769 GCF_000732505.1 Cyprinodon variegatus
AATGAAGGCTAATCATGTTTTGGGTGTACTATTCTTTTAAGGTATTACAGATATTAGTATGTCAGCAGAAATACGATGGTTATAAATGCATAAAAGATTATTTCAGATTTTTTTTCCTAAGATACAATAAGATTTGTTTTTGTTAACTTAAATTAACTGCATTTGCTTCTATCTCTCTTTTAATGAACCTAGTTTGTCCGCCTGTCATGGGACACCAAACCGCTTGTCGTCTACAGCTTGATGACGAATCACTGGAAACTCCCCAAACCAAACCTGGTGGTTTCTGTTGTGGGGGGAGAGGGCAGAACAAAGGTGAAGACCTGGGTGAGGGAAGTCATCAGACAGGGACTCGTGAAAGCTTCACAAAGAGCAGGTGAATGCATCATGAAGGCTCACTGTATTTTTTTTCTCTGTAAATTCTAAAATATGTGACACAATAAATTCAATAAATCCAGCTGAAATAATTATCTCATTTTTAGAGTCAAGCTGTTGTGCCTCAGAGGTGTACATTAATCAGCTTAATATATCATGAAGACCAAGGAACGCAGCAGACGGTTGTTTAAGCAAAGTAGAAAAAGCAAAAACCTTTCAGTTAATCTGCAAAATGGGGAAAGACAGGTTTACCATGACAGAGCAGACTACAGATTCCAGAGGGATCTTGTTCCTGAGACATTTATAGAAGCAGGGTGAGAGACTCCTCACACCCCCACATTCAAATAATCACAGGGCTTAAGGGTCAAGCATAGCTAAAAACAGTTGAACAAATAGAAGACATGACTTATAAAACTAATCGTAGGCTCATAATTTTAAACTCTCACCTAGAATGGTCGGTGACATCCAAGATTTGAATATCTTAGAAAAGCTGAAATTAATCTTTGATCTGAGAGGAAGAGGGGTTGGACCTAATGCAAACCTCAAACATTGACATTCTACAACCACAATCTGACTTTCCTATAACCGTTGCATGGAGGCCTGCACCAAACGCCTAGATATAATTAATATTTATAAATCAGACATTTGCAAAATTCCTGACATACCAGTCAGGTTTTTCAGCCTCCAGCAACACTGGAAGCAGTAGAGCCCCAAAACACTCTTTAGGCTGGATAACTCCCTGATCCCTATTCATTCACTGGATTGCTCATAGACCGATAAAACTGAAGTCACATGCTGCCATCTTGGTAATCCCATCTTTCATGGAGTCACGCCATAAAAATGTCTGTAATGTAATTACCATAACAATGTAATAAATGCATGTATATTACATGTACATCATCAATTAAGCACTTTTGGCACATCATCAAATAGAGCGTGTACAGTATGCATGTGTAATATTAATATCCAAGTACAGCTAATTTAGTTATGATGGATTTGTATATGTTATATTGCATGATTTCTAGAATTCGTACTCAATACGCATTCTGATGTGCCTATTTTTTTACCTTAAATGACAGTAATCTACTAATGCTATGAAACATCAAGTGAGTGTCAAAGCGATGACTTTATCTTTATTTTAAAAGTCTTAAGCCCCCCCTGAAAATGAGAATATCATCGTTGTTCAATGTTGTAGCGCATGTATTGGTTACACTCTGATTGGTCTAACTAAGGAGTACCAATATGATGGCTTGTGACCTCACAGTACCATGTACTACCAACGGCCAATCAGCAATACAGGGAATAAATAGAAATCAGTAGGACAAGTTTAATTCACACACCTCTAAAATCAGTTTGATTTATATTGAACCTATAATGAGTTCTGTAAATAACTGTTTAATTCTCTCTGTCCAGGGGCGTGGATCCTGACAACAGGCCTACGTGAAGGCGTTGGCAAGTGTGTTGGTGAGGCAGTTCGAGATCACGCTACCGCAGCCTCATCAGACTCCCTCAACAAGGTGTTGGCTGTAGGCATCGCTCCATGGGGCTTAGTACACCAACGGGAGAAACTCGTAAACCCTCAGGTGATTGTTTTCAGATTTTAATGTTTTCATTTTCTCACAATTTTTTCAATATTCCTCAAGAGGGTGAGATCTTTACTAATAAAGCAGACGTAATAAATCTGCAAACCCATTTAAAAAGCAATTTGTCCCAATAAGGAAAATAACAGATAAATGACATGTGAACTTTGTTAAACTTTATTAAAACTTTTCAACCATGTGGCTGTGTAAAGGTACAAACTCTCTTAAATGGGGCTGCTTCTATTTTCAGAATAAACCACCATATTTAGATTAATAAAAAGGTATCTAAACTCCTGACAACACCGCCATCTAAGGGCTGGAGTAAGAAAGGAAGTGTCTTATTTTTAAATTGAATTACTCTTGTAAAATGTAATGTGACCAAAATTAATTGCCTGTGAGATTTGAAAATTGGGTTTTTTAAGTTGTGATTATGTTGTAAATACAGTTAATTGTCTAGCCCTAGTACTATTAATATTCTATGTTCCTGACAGGTCAGCACTGTCGTGAAGGGTAAGGAAGACAAACTGATGTAGTTGTTTTTTTTTTTTTTTTTTTTTTTTTTTTTTTGGTTTTACTAAAAAAACCCATACATGCATGGTTAGACTGATCAAAAACCATGCAGTTTGAAAATAATGTTACAGTGCAAAGACACCAAGGTTGAACTATTGAACTATTTGAGCTGCACATAGTCTACACAGCATCATAATAAAACAAAACAGAAAATTCCTTTGTCTCGCAATGGAGATATTTCAGTGCAAAAGCATCAAACTGAGAGGCATTTAAAATAAGATTCACACAAAATAAACTTTAAAGGTGAATAAACAAAAGCAGGAAGAAAACATTGCTGTACAGCTAGGGGAAAAATTGCTGAGTTGAATACTGTGCAGTTATTAACATGTACTAAATGTACAACTGGTAAAGGTTAATTTAAAACATTTTTTTCAAATAAGTGAAAATTATAGCAGCAACTGCAAGAGATTTTATGTGAGTGAAAAACAGTCCTAATAGGAGCACGTATGTAAAGGTTTATTGAGCTTGTTTGGAGCAGAGATGGTTATAAAGTGTTAGAGCTGCTGGAAGGAAGGATCTGTGATAACACATTTAAGATGCAGCAGTCTGTCGCTTAGTCTTCCACCCCATGCATGAAGCTGTTGCTGAACTAGAGAGCTGACTTTGTCCAGCAGTGATATTTTAGCCAGAGTACTTCTATCTCACACTACCTGGGGCAGATTAAGGGGACATCAACTGACAGAGCTTGCCTTCCTGATGAGGTTATCTTACTGCTTCCTCTCAGCTGTAGATAAGCTATTGCTCCAACATATTACAACATGGAAAATAAGTAGCAGTGACATCAAGGTGTGGTGGTATACTTTGGAGCTTTCAGCCAGAAATTGAACCCTTAGTCAAAGTAGTTCCAAGTACGGTATCAGTCATTGCTATTCACAGAACTTCCAGGCTTCTGCTAGAAGGATGGACCTGAGACCTGAGTCTAAATTTTACAAGTAGGCAGATATACTTAAAGGCCGGCTGTATTATAATCAAAAGGGGATTCAATAGAAATTCTGTTTTAGGATTGGATTTATAGAAATGTAAACCCATTATTGTAGTTTCTTTTTTTGTTTGTCACACTTATGGGTTTCATTAAAAGTGAAAAAGGATTTATCTGAACCTTATTTTTTTGTACTTTGCAGAAACTTTGTATTCTAACTAAGGTGTCTCAAGTTCACTGTAGATTAAATACAGAAATGTACATTTATTTACCCAAATATCTAGTTTGCATGTTTCTTATCTGAAATGCCAATATAATATAACTGTTCCTTGAGCAGGGCAGCTTTCCTGCAGAGTACTTTGTACAAAACCCAGTTCGGGATTCCTGCAGTCTGGACAAAAACTACCAGGCCTTCCTGCTGGTGGATGATGGGAGTGTTGGCCGCAGAGGTGGAGACATGATCTTCAGAACCAAACTGGAGGACTACATCTCCCACCAGCCCACAGGAATATGGGGTAAGAAGTGTGGTATTTTATATTACATTGAGAAATGGAATAAAAATATGAATAGTATAATAATTTATCCGCTTGTCTTAACTCTTTAGCTAACATTTGTAAAATGCACCTGTGACCTCGGTTGATTTCAACACTGCCTATATGCTTTTTTCCCATCATTTTAACCATACTATATTGGTACTCCCCAGTTAGACTGGTCAAAATGTAAACAGTATGTGCACTACAGTATCGAACAACGATGAAGTTGTCATTTTCAGGGGGGCTTAAGACTTTTGAAATATTTTCAAATGGCATCTGTAGATTATCGTAATTTATGGTAAAATAGGCACCTTACATTGCATAGTCTGTATGAAGTCTATGTCTTGTAATATAACACATTATACAAATCCATCACAACAAATACAGTGTGTTAATGGAGTATAATACTATAGACAGATAATAAGAATATTACACAAGCACAGATTATGTGATGTGCCAAAAGTGCTAAATTGATGATGTACATGTAATATACATGTATTGATTACATTGTTATGGTAATTATCTATTTAATAGATAATTATTACATATAATTCCAAGATTTTACATCAAGACTGAATTACAAGTACATGTGTTAATGCTATAGTATTTTTCAATTTGCAAATTGTACATGCATGACGCCATATAATTTTATACTGTATCTGTGCATTGCATCCACTTACTATAAAATTACCTGGGAAATGTATTCCCAGAGCCAGGAAACTGCTTGTTTTTGCAGCCAAATTTTTTTCGGCCTATCAGCAATACAGTGAATAGATATTAGTACCTGAGATCATGTGCGAGTTTTAGCTATAGGTGTCGGTCACAATTTGGGCAAAATTTGCTGCTCAGCGCAGATCCACATTCTGAGTGCTTTTCTAATTATTTATTCTTTTTCCCAACAGGTAGTGGCACAATTGACATCCCTGTTCTTTGCATGTTGATATCAGGAGACGCAAGCCTTTTAGAGGTAGAGTTACTGCTTTTTGTGATTATCAAACATTGTAGAAACCAGGCTATTTTTTATGTTCTTTACTGATGAATTATTAATCTTCTGCTTGATGCCAGAGAGTGGATCTTTCTCTGAAGAACTCAAAGCCTTGGCTGGTGCTGGCTGGCTCTGGAGGCCTTGCAGACTTCCTGACAGATCTCCTGGAAAATGTGTCCTCTGCCCCAGTTCTCCAGTCCTCCAGTGAAGGGGATGGTGAGCCCGGTCCAAGTGTGGATCTGAAAGAGAAAGTTTCAGAGCGGGTCAAGAAGCACTTTCCTATGGAATCAGACACTGACAAACTTATAGAAAGGGTGAGTTCTGTACGTTTCCTTTCTTTGGTGAGCAGAATGGGAAGGATCAAGATGGATCACTCCCATTCTTCTATTCTCTGCTATGACATAAATGCACAAAAAATATAAAGATTGACGTATATACAGGTTTGCATTTAAGCCACTTGGCCACCTTCTGGACAATAGGGTTCTGGGAGTTTAATGTTTCGTCTTTCAGGAGTCCAAGATAATCCTGTAATTTTGCCTCTGTAGCCATTTAACTTAGTTGATAGTACTTTTTAAAGACTCTTATTCGTCCAGTTAACTTTTGCCCCCCACACATTTTCTGTCTTCTTCTAATATGTCTCTTTTCTGATCTCTGTTTCCAGGCTCTAAGTATCTATCAAAACAGAGACCTGATTTTAATCCACCACGGAGAGCAGGAGAGCCCAACAGACTTTGACACTGTCCTCCTGAAAGCTTTGGTTGGAGGTGAGTAAAACTTTTGAACTAAGACATCTAGGTGTCTTTTAATGTGGTTAGACATGTTTTTTTTTTTTTTTTCTTTTTTCCTACAGCAAGTAAACACCGTGCATCAGTCGAGGACAGTCCTTACAGTGAAGAGCTTAAACTAGCAGTTGCATGGAACCGGGTGGACATTGCCAAGAGTGAACTTTTCAATGGAGACATTAATTGGGAGGTAAATAGAAAGAAGTGCAGAATGCTGTACATCTTATCTCTATTACTTAAAAACTAAAAACGTTTCTCTTGGTCATCAAAAGCCTTTTGTTGTTTAATGTGTAATTCTCCCACTTGTCATCAAACAGTATGATGACCTGATTGATTCCATGACGGATGTCCTGATCAATGATAAACCCCAGTTTGTGCAGCTTTTCACTGAGAATGGCCTAAACATTGCACAATACCTGACTTATGGCAGACTGGAACAGCTTTACAGCTCTATTCCTGATTCAACGCTGTTATACCAGCTGCTGCAGCGCAGATTAGTGGTCAGACTTGGAACTACAACAACAGTGCCTGCAGCACCTAGTGAGCCAAATTCACCCTCTAAATATCCAGATAACCCTGTGAGTGGACCAATGACAGACATAACTCTTTTTGAGGTGAGGTTTTACTAATTGTCCTATACAGCCATCCAGTACTTAAATAATATGAGGAAAAAAGTAAAAATGATTGAATGTTTCTTGGTCAACATCTTTAGGTGTCAGGTGTCCTTGATTTATTGTGGGGTGATATCTGCCAGCCGTTATACTATGATGTTTTGGGCATAGCGGATATCAGTTCCAAAAGGAAAGCTCTCAAGGTACATTTTATTTTCCAATAGTTAGATTGTGTTTGAAAGACAACACCATGAAATTAAATTTTTTCTTGTTACTTACCATATTTGTATGATTATTTCTTGATCCTAGCGTGCAAGTAAGCTGCTGCGTGAAGATCGCAGATATCAGAACAGGCGCTGCTCTTTCCCCTGGGCTTCACTCTTCATCTGGGCTGTTCTGCAGAACCGCAGTGAAATGGCCACTTTCTTCTGGGAGATGGTAAAATCTCACTAGGACACAAAGCATAAACATAATAAATATCCCTAGAAATTGAAAGTCTTGCATCACAAAGGTGCAGGTTTTTTTTTTTTCTTTTTAGAGCAAGTACTCTATGAGTAAACATAGATGACGGATGATAACTGTTATTCAGAGAGGACTGTTTTTTTTATTCCTTCTTTTAAGGTGTCGGTACAAAAAATTAGCAGGCTGTTTTATCTAAACCTTTCAGCAGTACAACTAATGCAGAAGTTGGTGATAATGGTTAAACACAGGAGTTTGAACACCCTTAATCATTTGGAAGATTCTCAGTGAGGAGTCTGATAGTTCTTGCAGTGCCAATCAATATCTTGAAAATACATGAATGTAAAAAAAAATGATGGATAATCTTCAGAGCTGTCAGGTGCAGAACTTTGTAAAGCAGGTGGTATGGCTTGGAGATGTCTATGTTTTAGCATGAACTGGTTAGGTTTTCAGTTTTACCAGATGAGAGACAAGATATGCTCATGGTCTATATGGCAAACCCTATCATCACATAATTGTTCCAATACTGCAAGCAGTTCATGTTATGATATCAATAATTTCTTATAGAAACTTTCCAATGCTAGACTGTGTTTAAGTGGCATTGAAGATTACTTAGTTTGTCATAACATTAAATGCTACTGTTTTCTCATGGGCTGCCACCTAGTGTTCATCCATTGTAGCCCCACTTCCACCGACCAAACTTTTCAACTGGTGAAAATAATAATAATCTCCTTTTGAATAATAATAAAGTACTATATTTTATAACTGTTATACTATTTAGCAGAAATCAAAATTATTAGCTTATAATTATACTATTTATAAGTTACTAAAGCCCATAATGATTTTTGTTGTTGTTTTTACTTAGATAATGAAGAAATTTAAAAAAAAATTAAAATACGCTGTCTGATGTATTACTCTTGTTATATAATTCAACCAAAAAATGTATAAAATCATCTTTGTGTTGACATAAAATCAATAAAAAAAGTTTTAAATTATTTATTTTTTGGTTCTAACCCTTTGCCTTTCCGCCCGTGTCAGGCAGGAGAGACGGTGCTTACTGCTTTAAGTGGCTGTAAAATCCTTCGAGAACTGTCCAAGCTGGAGTCGGAAAATGAAATGAAACTCTCTATGAAAGAATTGGCCCTCACGTTTGAGAACCGGGCACATGGTGAGCTGGTTACTGAAACTGCATCACTTTTTTCTATTAAACAATAATAAATAGAGCTGTTGAGAAATAATTTATACTTTTGTGTCCAACCTATGACAGGGTATAGCAGTTGGCACTTTTTTGATAGAATATATTTTGTCCTAACTGGATTCCCAGCAGGACAGCCTTTTTTTTTTTTTTTTTTTTTTTTTTTTTTTTTTTTTTTTTTTTTTTTTTTTTTTTTTTTTTTTAGCGGAAACATAAAATTAGATTTGTTAAGAATGCTAAAGTGATGTAATGAGGTGCATAAGATAAACCTATTTCCATCACTTTCCTCAAATTTTTCTTGGACACGTAGCTCTAGCCTTCTATAAAATCTTTCACTCCTTCTACAGACAGTGCGTTCTTGTGGAGCAAATAAGAGCTTGGCTACATTAGCAGGTTTACCCTGTTTTGTTGTGACTTGTTAATGATCTCTGCTCCACATACATTTAGACTGTGTTCAGTGAATCAGCCATTGGCAAAACTTGCGGTTCTTGCCTCGTAGACTAATCCTTTGCTCTAGACGTTAAAAAATGTGATGATTACTGTTTCTGCTCACTGTTGTCCCAGTCTGAACTGTCTATCTTTTCTTAACCTAAGTGAGGAGGATGAAAAACACTTCATAGTCAAAGAAAATCCAAATTTGTTTGAAAAACTGTGTTATAAAGCATGGATATTATGTTGTTGTGCAAAGTGTTCTCATGAATAATCTAGTCAGCCATCCTGAAACTGTTAATTTGAAATAAAGTAATATTTTTGTGATTTGATTATTTAGATTTTTACATGAATTAAATATCTACTTCAAGAGCATTGAACTTCATAATTTTTAACACTATTGTAGTGTATTCAGATTAAACAGAGATATGCAATTTTAGCATTAGTTATCATGTTCCTCATTATTTGTCAGATGCTTTGATTCTGTAAAAGTAATCTTAACTTGAATACAGCGATGTTCTCAATTAAGTTGTAAAGGAATACATTTTATGAATTTTTTTAACGGTAACCACAAAACAAACTGACCTCCTTTCTTTGTCCAAGATATCTTCAGCTCTTGCTATCGCAGCAATGAAAATCGCTCCTTTGATCTGCTGATAATGAAATCTCCTGTTTGGGGAGGCACCACCTGTTTACAGATGGGCATGAGTGCTGATGCAAGAACTTTCTTCAGCCATGATGGAGTGCAGGTCTGTCATCAATTTACGGCCTTTGATTTGTCTCTGTTCACACACACAAAAAAAGATTTAGCAGGATTTTTTCTGTTGTGTATAATGGGGGACTTTTGGTAAAAAAGTCAATCTTAAGTAAAAATTCCCTAAAGTCTGTGTTCATGTTTCCATTGAAAATATAACAACCATGGAAACATAAGCTTTGTTTTATCTTTAGTCTATTTAAATTAAAATTTTCAGGTTTTTTATGTTAATGTTACCACCATTGCCACCTACTGGTGAGACTGTCAACATTTTTATGACAACTGAACATGTTAATATATTTACATATGTCAACAGAGGTGGTAGAGGAGCCAAAATAATGTATTTATGTTAGAGTAGAGCAATTTTTATTTATTTTTTATTCAAGTAGAAGTAGTAATTAGTAATCAAAGTTATTCAAGTAAAAGTAAAATAGAACTTTGTTAAAGGGCTACTCAAGCATTGAGTAATTGTTGGCATTTACGTACAAATTCTATTTCAATAAATAAAGTGCAACCCAAAAAATAACATGATTAAAAAAATAAAAAGAAACCCTTTTTACTTGCATTTAGCAACCCAAACTTATAAAACCATTCTTTACAGTAAATAATTAATATCCGTCTGTCTAGGCAGTAAAAAGATCTTCCAGCTACAATATCTACTGTTTACTGTATTTCCAGCTGATCTCTCATAACTCAGGTTACTCATGCTGAGTAAACAGAAATTTAATTCAAGTAAGAGTGATCTCACAAGAATATCAAGTTAAAGATTTGGTAAAGTACGTCTACTTCTAAAAGTTACTAAAGTAAAAGGACCATTAAACTATTCTAATTGGCCTTAGTTTTAGAGTCCTTATTTCTTCCTTTTCTGCCATCTTTAAGTCCACTGCAGGTAACCAGAACAGCCAAACTTTCTTTTGTATCGTGTATAAACAAATCAAACCCGTGATGGTCTTATGATGATGATTGTTTGTTTTTTGTTTTTTTCTTCCAGTCTCTCTTGTCCCAGATCTGGTGGGGTGACATGCAGAGAGACACGGAGGTGTGGAAGCTTCTGCTCACTTTTTTCTGTCCTTTCCTCTGTTACACAGACTTAATTTCTTTCAGGTAAAATCTACAAAAATCAGGATTGACATTAGCTTTCTGAATGTGTAAAACTCATCGTAACCATTGATATACTCTTCACTTTTACCATATAGGGAAACAATTAACCAAGAGGAAGAACAAAACGGTGAAGATAAGCCAAGTCAAGATGCACACAGTCACTATGGAACAACTGTCTTCTCTTACTCTGAAATTAAGGACATGTAAGGATTATACTGAAGTATTTTCAATATACAATATTTTGTCCTCAGTTTCTCTATATTTTCAGCATGATTTATAGTTCTCTGTAGAAGTGGGAATCCATTTTTACATTTGTTTTTTTAACCATGGCAGACCAACACAAAGTGAACCATTAATAAGTGAAGTTTTTCATTGGCAATTACTCTGAGCTTTTGTGGAAATGCTGCTGTGGAAACTTTTACACATCATGTGATATCTAGTGGTGGTGTTATGATGATACAGGCAGCTTTAGTATAAACAGTGAAGCAGGATCTAGAGCTATGGCATTAGAATGATCCAATCAAATACAAGTCCAGATCAAAATGAATTTCATTCTGTGGCAAAAAATAAATTCATGCAGAGGAAGGTCACAGTCCAATCTCACCGGGCTGAAGGTGTTTTTCAAGCATGTTAAAACCTGAGCCTTAATAATATATCACAATTTTGCATACCTTTTAATTTGCAAAAGGTTTAGGAACCAAATGCTTTTTTATTCACATTACCATAATCTACTACTTTGTCCTTGTTTTGCATAAAATCAGTGAATCATTTTAAATATGTGGATGCAGCCACACATCTGTGTAGTAACTGAATTAATTCACTGAAATCTTTTATTTTTAGGGAAGCTGACGGAGAGGCCCACATTCCCGGAACTCCTATCAGCAGAGGTGAGGCATTGTTAAAGAAGTTAAAAGTTAGTTAAGAAAGTGGAGGGGAAGAAAAAAAAAGTAAACATAATTGGTGCTGGTTTCAAGATCTTTTCTTGTTTCACTTCAGATGTCCCTGAAATCTACACCCCACCAAAGCGTCCGTTCATATTGTCCCGCTGGCGTCAGTTCTGGTTTGCTCCAGTCACAGCCTTCATGGGGAACGTTTTGATGTACTTCCTCTTTCTCCTCCTGTATGCGTATGTTCTGTTGGTGGACTTCAAGCCGCCACCTCCATCTGGTCCAGCCATAACGGAGTACATTCTGTACTTCTGGGTCTTCACCATGGTGTGTGAGGAGATAAGAGAGGTGAGTGTGATAATCAGCGTAAAATGACTTAAAAGATTAATGTCCAGTTATTGTTAAAACAGAGAAATAATCTAGTTTGTAAGTTATTTAATCTCCATGCCATGAGTTTAAACTCTAGAATGCTTTAGACGCTTGTTTCTTTGTTTTATTTCCAATCAGTTACTGTAATGTTTACCCCCTTCAGACCTTCTTTTCAGGGGTGATGAACTGGCGTCAGAGGCTCCGAGTCTACATTCAGGATGTTTGGAATAAGTTTGACCTCCTTGCTATATCTCTTTTCATCTTGGGATTAGTTGGCAGGTATGAAATATTTCTGTAGATAATTTACAAAGCTTCCATAAAGTCGAACTTATCCCATTAAAAAAACATCCCCTTGTGGGATGGGGCCCTGTGCACATATTACCTCTAGTTAAAATACTTTGGTTGCAAAACTCTTAAACTAGACTAATCATTTATTAACTAGCTACTAGGTAAAAATAAAAAGAATAATAAAAACTAGAATGAATATGGATAAAAGCAGTAAAGGGGTTTAAAAAAGAATAGAACTGAAAACAAATAATATCTAAAACAGTGCAGTGATATAACAGAGGTGTGTGGATGTTCATGTTAAGGAAATTAGCCCTAAAGGGGGGGGGAAACAACTGTTTTTGGATTTATTCATAAAACTACTTCACGATGCAAATTAGAGGGGGAAAGAAAACGCTATAAAAAAAATAATTTGAGTCCCAATGATGTGTTAATTAGCCATATGGTAGCTAATTAACTGGGACTAGGGTAGACTAGAGTTAGAGACTGCAAATAGACTCCGTCTACCACTACTTGGCATTGGTGATCCCTTTTTTAGTGTTTAATTTTTATCTGCATGAGCAATTATTCGATGTTCAGAAAAATGAGAGAAATAGTGTTGACAACGAGTCAACACTATAAACAAGTAAAAAAAAAAAAAATGTTTAAAATGAATTGAGTGAATAAAACAAGCAAAAAAGTATTTTGATCAGTTGGGGAATTTTAAACCAGTGTGTGAACTTAAGCATGATTTTGGTCTATCTTTACACTAACTGATTCCAGTCAAAGATGCCAAATGGTGCACATATATGGACAGTGTCACCGAAATTCCTGAAGGATCCCCCCCCATGTTAAGCGGAGGCTCAGATTAGTCTGTAGCTAAGAAACTTTATGCTAGGAAAACACAATATAATTATATAATTATGTGGTATTTCATTTATCAATTGTCTGGATTTACCAGAGATGTCTAACTGTTCTAAAACTTAGTCAAGCCCATTTCTCCTTCTGCAAGCTCTGTTTAATAGTTGATTCGCTCATACAAGCTTACTTTTTCAAAAGAAGATCTGCTATTTTACCACTATGTCCGACTCTCCACCGGTAAATGAAAATTGGGACAAGCACGTTAGATGGCATTATGTAAACACATCACCAGAATGATTGACAATAAGAGGACCGCTTATTTTGATGATCAACCCAGAAAAAGAACATCCTCCACTATACATTTATGCAATATTCCAGTTGAAAATGAGTTGTTTAAATAAAAAAATATAGACTTTTATTTCAGAATTTCGTTCATTACATTTCACTGGACAATATCTACAGATTATATAGCATTACCCCTTTTCACTGATTTCAATGTTATTTAAAGATTGACCACTAGATGGTGCTGTTGCTTCAGTAATTTAAAAAGAACTTTTGATTTGTCCTAGGATGTTTTGGTGGACTCTTGAGTTTGGAAGGGAAGTCTTGTGCGTGGGCTTCATGGTCTTCACTCTTCGTCTCATTCACATTTTTGCCATTCACAAAGAGCTTGGGCCAAAAATTATCATTGTTGGCAAAATGGTGAGAATTTTACTCAAGCACGTTGTGATTATACATAATTTTTTATATAGTGCAACAATTACAGGATACTTTTTTTTTTCTTTAAAGGTGAAAGATGTCTTCTTCTTCCTCTTTTTCCTGGGAGTGTGGATCATGGCGTATGGCGTAACAAATCAGGCTTTACTTTACTCCTACGATCCTGAGTTAGATCGTATCCTTCGTAGAGTTTTCTACAGGCCTTACCTGCACATATATGGACAGATTCCTGTGGAGGAGGTAGATGGTAAGATGTTCAAGTTTGATCTAGATACTTTGCAGGTCGGAAGAAGAATAGAAATAAAAGTTTAGAATGGTAAATAATTTCCATCTTCCCGTTCCATTTTTTTGTCCACTTGCCTTTTCATCATCCATCCCTGTTTCCATTTGTCTGTTCATCTATACATTTTTAGTCAGTTTATGGGCTTTTGGAGAGTTGTTTTTGGCCTTGATAAAATAATACCTCCAGTAAAATCATGAATGAATGAAAGTGTATTTTGTTTTCCACTGATGCCAGTGTTTTTCCTTCTTCAGTTAAAAAAGATTGGGATGTTGAATGCACAACCAACCTGACACTGATTGAAGGAGGTGCAGAACCATGCAGAACATCATTGAGTAACTGGTTAGTTGTCATTCTGCTGGTCGTTTACCTTCTGGTAACCAACATCCTTCTCATCAACCTGCTCATTGCAATGTTTAGGTAGGTAAATGGGGACCGTACAATTGAATTTCTTTTTTTAGATTCAATGTTTACACCAACTTTGTCATATCCACACAGCAACACTTTCACTGAAGTGCAAGCGAACAGCGAGTCTTACTGGAAGTTTCAACGTTACAACCTGATTGTTCAGTATCACTCCAGGCCGTCGCTGGCTCCTCCCTTCATCATCCTCTCCCACATCAATCTCTTTATCAAGAGGAAGATCCGAAAAGTGCCGTCAGTCAAAGTTCAGCACTTTGGTCAGTATTTTGATCAGCGAAGACATGTTCTATCAATTGCTGAAAAAGTGCATTTCTGTTTAGCAACCTAGTAAATGTGTCTGAGTTTCAGTTCCCAGGAGATAAAAATTCCTCCTAACTGCATTGTATCAAAAGTAAGGTTACACAAAAAAAAAACAATATTTGCCATAATAGTGCTTTGAATTGGCGACATAAGGAGTATATCCAACCAACTAGAATATTATACAGATTTGATAAGTCAGTATGTCAGACTTTAAAATTATATCAGACCAAATTTTGCAGCTTAATTGTTTGGAAATACTGTACGGCTTAATTTTGGTGCTAAGACACTGGTTCACAAAAAGTTAGGTCAAAAGAACCTTTTGGCTAAAATGGAACAAACTATGAGCCTGGTGTACTTGTGCAACATTAGTGTCTGACCCGGGAGGGCTCTTCAGTGAGGTCCAGTATTTCCAAAACAAATTTTTTTAGTAAACAAATGTTATTGAAATGTATTGTGTCAATAATTTACCATTCATGGTTCATGCAATTCTTCTGCTTTTGTTCACTGTCATTTGTTCCATCCACCCTCTGAAAAAGGCTACTGTTATTTACAGTTACGTCACCATCTCCCTTGCATTGTCTGCTTTAGTTTTGCAGTTAAATAGGAAGGATGCCAACAGATTAATGACATGGGAAACCATCCAAAAGGAAGATTTTCTGTCGGCCCAAAACAAAATTCAGAAAAGCAGCGACTCTGAGAGGCTTAAAAGGATGTCGGTCAAGTGAGTACTCATAATGTATTTTAATTAAATTAAACTGGTGAATATGTTCAAGATGCTGTTTTCTGTAACTGATTATTTATTTTAGATATATGTTTTACTTTTTTTTATTTACCTCCCCAGGATGGATGGTGTTGCTAAACATATGAGTGAAAACAGAGACTTTGACCAGAGACTTCGGGTTCTCGAGAATGAGGTGAAAATCAACTGAAATTTATTTTCCCAAGAACCTGCAAAGGCTCGGGCCTTACCTTGAAAAATAAAATGACAAAAAAAAAGTCCCGAGACAGGAATAACATAAACCTAAAATAATAAAATTCCCAAGCTACATTCTGTCAATGAATGCATCACTGCATCTGAACAGCCTATTAAGATCAACAAGTACTTTAATTGTTAGGGCCAACAAGGATATCTGAAAATAACTGCTTTACCTTTTTACCTTTCATTATGAAGTTATAAGGAAGTAGTTCTAAAATGTAATGTTCAAAGTTTCAGATCTTAATCGGAGGTGTCGTGATGAACAAGTAGTAGATAAATAAAAAATAAACAAAAATGTTAAATATCCAAATCATTTTATTGAACTTTCCAGAACATTAGTGCGGATGTTACTGTTTATGCCCCTTAAGAAATCACTTACAGTAAAAGAATTATCCAAGTTAAAAGGAAGTTGTAATATCAGTGAAACTAGGTTCAAACTGATTGATACCACAAATAGTTGCAGTCTGTGTAACCCGAGCCTCTTCGCATTGTCCTAGTTTGCCAAATTTCCATGACGCTGTCTATTTGATAGACAGGGTGCGTGAATATATGGCGTGCCATATGTTTATTCTTTTACAATAGCTTTGAACTGAAAAGAGCCTTCATTATGATCCACATAATCCAAGCCCTCTCCCACAGATGACTATCACAAAAGGAGATGGGTTAGGATGCAGACAAAAAAAACACACTGAGCAAGAACTGAGGAGTAGAAACCTGAACTTGAAGTCTGTTTTCTGAACAGAAAAGTATTTTATTTGTTAGAGCAGTGACAATCAGATTTAAATAATATATATATGAGTAAAAATGTTATAGTCAAATGTATAACTAAATGTTATACATGCATATCAAGCTAAAATGTTGCAATGTATGCCTCCTGTCAGCTGCCTAATTAATAAGTATAAGGCCTAAAAAAGTGTATTTCACTTTTCTACCACTTTGTTCCCCATTTTTGATTTTCATTAAATTCTGAGTATTCAAAAGAAAATTCCTCCTTTGTGTAATATAAGATTTAAAATTTCCATTACATTAATGATATTTTTTTGTAGGAGAAAAAAAAAAAAAAAAGAACCCTCAGTGAAAACGCACATCACTGTTCTGACTCTTGCTTGTCGGAATTCCAGGCTAATATTAGCTTCTTCCGTTTCTTCCGTTTTGAGATGACATGTGGATTTAGCTCAGATCATGTTTACATCTCTGTTCCATTTAATTGCATTCAGACAATGTTGTTCTCCTGCTTTTAAAAGGAACAGCTCGTCAAAGACTGTGGTTATTCTACAGTAGCATGGTCACATTTCTCTCCTAGGGCTCTCAGTTGAGCCTCTGCTAAGTTTGCCCTATGAATAAGGCATGGTATATGTCAGGAATTTTATAATCACTACTAAGGTAAAAAATAAATAAATAAATAATAAAATCCTCAAATTAGGTTTGTTTTTTTTGTTTGTTTTTTTGTTAGGTACAATTTACTTCTGTTAAGAAAATATAACCAAATAAACTCAACTTTGCTCCCCTCTTCCTCTGCCTAGATGGAAAACTGCTCAAATGCCCTGAGGTGGATTGTGGATACTTTAGCTCAAAGTGGCACATTTAAGCCCCCCCGACCGCCACCTACATTCAGAGGTAAATCACAAGAATAAGCATGAAGGCTGGGTCTGTGTCTTTAGGAACAGTTGACACATTTATGACTTTTTAGTTCGTTACTCCATACTAGAAGGTATTTCGCTGTAGGAATACACTTCTAAGTTTTGTAATTTCTTTTCTCCTGTTTCCCACATAGATGGTGTTCCCAGTTCTTCCAGTTCATCGTAAATCCTTGTTGACAGCATTTGTGAGCCAGAAAGGATTGGCCTGAAAGGGAAATGACACACTAGCAGCTGGTTAAGGCACCAAACTGTTAACACTTGTTTCCACCCATCATTATCATTAAATTAAAAAGAAAAAAAAGTGCTAATGATCGTTCAGCACACCCTAACCTGCAACAGTATTCGTTCTCTGATATTATTGCGTTCATTGTTCTTGTTATAGTTACATTTTCCTTATGTTTACATTATAGGCATTATATTTTTTGTACTATAGTTGTAAGGGGTGAGCTAATGGTATATGCAGTCTTACTTTGATGCTTCAAAGTTACTTGGTGTTCTTTAAATCATTAGTGGTGGTTTAAAGCAAGTTACAACTGTCATTCAGTCTAAGAATTTTACTTTTACTGGCGTATGACTTTTATTAAATTAGGTCAATTTTTGGATCCTTTTGTACTGTTCATAACAACTAATTTTTCAGGGGGTAGGAGCCAGTGGAATTTATTTTATTGAAATGGTATTTAAAGACATTATTTCTGTTTTATACTCTGTTAAATTTGTAAAGTACCAGGCCTGTTTTGTTCTTAAATCAGTCTATTAAAAATTTTAAGATTTTATTCCTGCATGTTTCTTTCATTAGTTATTTCCCTTCCTAAAGTTCTACAGATAAAAAATGAATGCAGTTCTGAAGAAGCTTCTATTTGAAGACAATATCTCAGGGTATTCTGGTATCGTAATGAGAAAACCCTAAGTTCGTTTTGTGACGAATCTGTCTTTCCAAAATAATCTCTGAACCTTTTTATAATGGTTCTCAGACCAGAGGAAGCCTTTTAGCCTGTTCAGCATTTTTAAATCACTGGCCTGGATGCTGCTAACCCCACTACCTTCTCCACAAAACAACCTAGAGAAGACATGCAACATCTTCCTGCAAAAACTAAGACGTGAAGCACAGGAGTCACAGGGCCTTTATAGTCAACTGAGAAACTAAGTACAATGCCAGAATGAAAGTTTTTCTACCAGAGCATTTGTTCTAAAAAGTTTTTTCTAAAATTCTGACTGAAGGGCAGACTATAAATGGGTCTGAACCTAGATAAAAAACCAAGGAATCTGTGTAGATGTTTTTAAGGGATTGGGGCACTACATGTTTGAAAGCAGAACACACATTTTCTAAATATAGCTGCTCTGTCCAGTCTACAAAAAGTTCTTTTCAAGTAAGCCTAAGTTATAACCACATAAGTATGCAATTTTATTCTAAGGACTCAGAGGTATTTTCTAAAACATCTTCTAAAATTAACTGGAAGTTTGACATTTTAGTCCAAATGTTCATTTCTTAAGGTTTTTCAGATTTTCCACATGTTGAGGGATGACAACCTCCACCTATGGATTTTAAGGTTTTGGCTTCAAATTAGGTTGGCATCCCTTTAAGACATTTGAAAATAAAATAAAAGACAGGAGAATTACACCATGAGTACCTGTGCTGTACTTTGTGCCCAACGGTATGATGAACCTGCTCTCCCTAGAAAAAGAGGCAATTTTTCTACTTGGAAATGTTCCTCTCTGACCCTTATCACCTAATCCACTTCAGTCATGTCATAAGACGGATAACATGATGCTTTTGCTTTTTTCATGGATGGCGTTACTGTGGCTGTGTGGTGACGTCCAACAACAGGCCCATATAATCTGATTTTAACCATATTTAGTATGGCCAATCTCAATCCTGTCCCAAACTTATCCAGGCAAACATTTGGTGTCGAATTACTCCAAATTACCCTTTCATTAGCCATGCTGTCATTGAGGATTAAGAAATTAAGGTCGCTTACTTATGCGACCTTCAAAAATGTCTCTTGGACCCATGGTATAATACAAGAAGTCCTCAAAGTTTGTTTACAGCTGCACCTTTTGTCTTTTACACACATATCTGAGCAAATTCCTCCAATAGATTTTGAACTGCAGACTTCAAAATGGCTTGGTGCCTTCTAAAGCCATTGAAAAACAAAAGTTATTACAACCTGTTCTGGCATCAAAACTTGTCTCCATGACCAAGCCTCAAAATCTGACTATTCTATTCTCAAGGTTACAGCTGTACAAATGTTTCTGCCTTCATCTCAGACCAGTACTAAACACATTCACATGTCCATTTGCTAACAAAGTTTAGCCCCTTCCACTTAGAACAGGAAGTTATTTGTTTTACAGCTAGATATCTTCCTTTTACACTCTAAGGCTCAGTCACAATACAGACTCTATAGCTAAAGTAGAAGTGCGCTGGGGTTCACCATGATTAGTTTCCTAATAGTGCTGGCAGGAAGGAGGTGGGAGAAAGAGCCTGAATGCTTCTTTGGACTGGATGCCCTCTGGACTCAGTGCAGGCGGTGGGAAACAAAAGGGTTCTTACCTAAATTAACATATCTGTTGGATAATGTCTCCCACCTCATGCATGACGCTGTTGCTGAACTGGAAAGCTCCTTGAGTGACAGACTGCTGCATCCTAAATGCTCCAGGGAGCGTTATCATAGATCCTTCCTCCCAGCAGCTGTAAGACTTTATAACCATCACTGTTCCCAACAACCTCAATAAGTTATACCATTCATGCTGTTTTTTGTACAGTTTCTGTCTTAGTCAGTTAAATAACATGCTGCTGTCATTTTTGCAAAGCGCTGTTGTTGCTTTTTTTCAAATGACCATTACTGTTAAAATGTCCACAGATGTTATTGATGTTTTCCTATATTTTTCTATCTCTTATTTTTATATACTTTTCTAAGGTCCCGTTCTATAACCTTTTACTGCTGCAACACCACAATTTCCTCGTTGTGGGACAATAAAGGGATTTTCTATTTCTATTTTCTATTTCTTTTTGCACAATGACCTCGAAATGTTCCTATCTGGCGCTAGAGAGCTGTAACGAGTCCCACAATCCTTTCAGGATTTAAAGGCCCAGACCACCAGAAAAATATATTATTTCTTCATATGTACTCTGTGATACATCGAAATGTACACGCTTCATATGGTTTGGGTTTTATAATGGAGAGCATCAGCTCTTTACTATATTTCTGTAACTTGTAATTTTGTAGTTCTTTTTAAGAAGGCTGTAGTCCCAATTTGGCTGGCATTATCCACATGTGTTTTAGTTGAGGAAGCGTTGTTCAGAAGGCTAAAGGCTGCCCGAATTCTGCACACTATCCCCCACTTCCTTTCCGACCAACGACAGAATTCTTACTGTTGACGCTACAAAAAGTGAAGTCACTAACTTTGGAAACATTTTGTGGACCGCTTGGGTTCAGTGGATCTTGAAAACTGTAAGTCCAATAACAACAATGACAAGACGTAACGGAAGACAGCATAAGGTGTTGCAGAGACTTGCAGATACTTCAGCAAAAGGTGATACATTTAAAACACAACTAAAATCACTTTCAAGTATTTAAAACAAAAGTCAGATGCGTGTCTGTGGGAAAGGCTTAGCAGTTAACAGTTATATAACAAACACCCAATGTGTCACTGAGCCAATCCTTACTGCCTAAGGTGATGCAAAGGTAGATCCATGAGGAAAAAAGGGGCGATATTGCAAAATCAAGTTCACACCCAAAAATCATAATGGTTTTGAGTGACTGGCGAGGCAGACTTAGTCATAAATGTCTCACATTTAACATTCGTACCCACCCGTCATTATGACAAGATTTGAAAACAAAGATTCTGCACAAATTATTAAAAACACTTTGACACACGCAAGTGGTGATAGCATTGCGCTTGGGTCTTGGAGGTTCTGAGTTCAAGCCCCACTCCCACAGAGAGCAACTCTGGGTTCCTGAGCAAGCCCCTTAACCCTACACTGCTCCCCAGGTGCTGCATAATGGCAGTCAACCGCTCCCCAAGGGGATGGGTTAAATGCAGAGAGTTCTTTCGTTGCTCTGTAGTTGTGACAGTGTACTGACAATAAAAGTTGAGATTTTTTTTTTAAGGAATTGATGAAATTATGGTAATTCTTTCAATTTATGTTTTTAGGTGTATGTTTAATTGAATTTTGATCCAAATTTTCGTTTGGTAACTATTGAGTTAATTACAAGAGCTGTCATAGTCTATGTGTTATTTAGCCTAAAATATTGATCTCCTCCGTCTAATGTATTAAGTGGGGTTTATTTAACAAGAGTGTTTCAAGAACTAGCTTGAATTTTTTAACATAACTTGAATTTTTTATTTGTCAGAAGGTGGAGGCCTACAGATATATACCACCCTGAATAATATTGTGTAATTACCACAGGTTTTGCCTTCCACACACAAGGATATCTAAAGGATAATTGCTGCTCTTTAAGCTTTTTTCTTCTTTTTCTTGTCTCATACAGGTGTGGAAGCAGACTTCCAGGAGTTATTGTATATCTTCTGTGTTGTCTATTTTAGCAGTTTTTAAAAAAAAAATGTCTTACCTCCCTTTCCGCCTGAAATCATTTTCAATAAAGTTTCATATACAAGTACCAAGCGGAGCCTTATGGCAGCAATCTTGATGGTCTGCTTGTGAAAGCAAAGCTGTTGGGCTATAATCTACTGTAGTTCTGGGACATCTAATCCCAGAGCCATATTGGCATAACATGACATACACTCAAAAAAAGAAGCTGAATGTATACATATTTGCTTTTAATTGTTCTTCTGAGATTAGGGCAGTAGCGTCTGGCCGATACAGGACGCTCGGGTGACGCCCCACCAGCCCAATAACATTGATTAAGACATAAAAAACCCCAAATTAAAATTAAATTATAAAGTGTAAATATTTTTAAATATAATATATTTTTATATATGCAAGATAAATATTTAATCTTTAATGACAAGTATAGAGTAATTTCATTTTCGTCAGATTGGCAAATATTGACATATTTCTGCTTTAGGGCGGAAAAATGTTTGCTCATTGACTTTAGTTAAAAGTTGTCCATGCGCATCGGCTCCTCTGCAATACAGATGTATAGGATAGCTCTGGGTGCACCAAAGCTACCGCCTATGGGGTGGCAGGAACTATCGTTGTTGTGTGGGTGATTAACAGGCCGAGTTTGCAGGAGGGAAGCAAACTTACCAAGAGAAGCTGGAAGTGAAACTGTTTGCACCTGATCAGCCAAACATCAAAAATAATCAGCAGTCCAAAGACAGTTGGAGATGGTACCCTCTGTCTTTTTCCCGGACCTGGATTAGCTTCAAGGCTTGGCTAACTGCATGCAGCAAGGCTAAGGCTTTATTCTGCTGCCTTGACTGCCTGCCTCCTTTTTCAAACTTCAGGATCTGACGCAGCAAAACACAGATATGCCTTCACAAAACCTCAGAAGGGCAAGATTTATGTACAAAAAGTAAACCTGAACATGAAATTATGTTTTGTTTTTCTAATGTTTGTTTTTGTTGGCATTCACATAAATATGCTGGTGTGATAACTTAGTACATGTTTGATTGGCTTTTGGTACATGCATATTTTTTAATGTATAGCAGAGAAAACCCCACCAGCCGCCACTGACATAGAGAACTGCTTGGCAAGATGTTGGAGTCAAGTTAATGATCCTGTAGCCACATCTCAGTAAGACAAGGTTCAGTTCTTGTTATCGCTTGAATTCCATCCATTCTATACTCTTCACTGTTGTAATCATGACAGGTTGAAGAGATCATTGGATCATTGGACATTCTATCCCCCTGCCATCTCTGCTTACAAACCCTGTCATTTGTTATTTGGGTCTCAGTTTAGGAGCTTAGTCTTTTGAAATGTTGATCAGCTGCTGCCATAAAAAAAAGCTTCCTTGTTTGTATTAATATGCATCGTAACGCCTGTCTAAAAACAAAAAATAAAATTAACCCTTGGAACTGTACATCATCGAAAGCAAGAAGGAAGAACTTTTCAAGCAATATGTCAATATGACTTTTTAGAGAAGAAATCAAAAAGCATATAATGCTCATCAAACATGATGTCACCTTCTGAAGACCTAGAAAAATGGTTATGAGTGAAGTGGAATGTGCAGAAACCTCCCCTTATCTACAATAAGAGCATAATCTAAAAGTTTTTAATCGCTCAAATTGGAAAAAACAAAGCAGGACCCAGACCAAGATTCTTCTTACCACTGCAAAGATTGTGGAGGATAGCAAAGGAAGATTTTTTGTTTTGTTTTTAAGACTATAATAAGAGGCCTGGTCAAATATGATTCTTTCTGTGTGTGCAAATGTTGGGAAACGTTAGATAAGACAATCTGTAAGGTTATATTAGGGTTTGGCTTTTCTCATTCAATTATATTTAGGTCATTTAAAACTTGTGGGAGCAGCATATACTGAGGACTGGAGTGTCATGGATGTTACAAATGGTGCGTGGTGCCTGGTTTCAACATGACATGGCTCTACTGAAGGTCACATAGTGGAGCAAATTATTGAAGGAGCCTTTACTCTAAATAGTTTGCTGGACCAGCTGTCAATTGCATGAAGCAGCAGCTCACACTGAGAAAGAGTAATCACTTTTAGATCCATAGCCGCCCTGATAATGCAGATATACAGCTGAGGAATATTTAAAAGATTCCATTGTAAACTATATTTATCTAAATATAGTTAATAGATATATATATATATATATAAATACATTTACCCTTTTACCTGCTTTAATGCTTTCATAGACAAACATGAAAGTTAAAACACTGCATGGCTAAAAATGTAACTGTGGAATGTGCACACGACAATCTTCTTCATTTCTATTTAAATCCACTCCATACATCAAACTGACACTCTGTCTTCCTGTTCTGACTTCTGTCTGAGCCTGTGATCGTTTTACAAGCTACCATTTTAAAACCTTTTATTTGGCTTTGTATAACTCTCAGCTCATAATAATATGTCACTTTTATTTAGATTTATTTCCCCAGAAGCCACATTGTGAAAACCACAGGGGGCTGCAGCGGCTAGCCTGTAGACCCCCCCTAACAGCTGGCTACACTGCAGCAGATCCAGTCATGAGTCCAGGGGCTAAAGGGAACACCGTGCTCCAGCAAAGGCACTACGGAACAAGGGGATCTGCACCCAACCATGCAGCCACCAGGAATTAGCCAGCACAAAACCAAGCACCAAGCTCTTAACACCTGTAACTACCAACACACCAAGGTGTCAGCCAATCAGCAGGAAGTTTGATAGCAGAGGGAGAAGGCTCTACATTTAGTGTGGGCCTGAGATGATTCAGGAGCAGCCCAAGATCCAACCTGACAAAGAAAGAAGCACACAATCACATGTTCCCACAATCAAGCCCACACATAGAGACATTGATAACTATGCACTCAACACAATCACACCCAGTGGTCGTACAATAATTGCCCACACAGAAACTCTACTCCCGAATTCATGACGCTTTACCCCAGGGGAGCAACCAGCCCCCTGGATATGGATGGTGATTCCCCTCATCCCGAGTCATGCATTGCCACACCTGGCCCAGACCTAGAATCCGACCCCAGACCCACATATACCCAACAGCCAATCCTTTCAGAGGCAAGGCTAACAGCAACTCATGAGAACAAGTCAGCCAAATATAGCTGGTCTAAGAAGAATCAATCCTGACACCCCAACGGATCCCATCCTCAACCCAAACAAGGTCACAAAACATTACTGGAGTTAATTAAAAATATATATTTTTTTTATGACAGAAAGGTTAGATTTTCACCTCGGTCAAGGACTGGTGTCCCGCAGGTTTCAGATGTTTTCCTGCTTTTTAACAATAAAAAAAACGGAATAAGATGGTTTTTGTCCAGCAAAAGCCTGCTAATCTGTCATCAATGAAAATCTGGTGTGCCGGAGTAGAGAAACAACTGAAACATGCAGCGCAGCATTTAGTGTGGACATACTTTAGACATCCATCGCCTAGACAGTTATAAGAAAGATTAGGATATGGAAATTGACCAGCAGGCATCACTGCTGCTCTTCACAAGAAGGGTATCAAACAAAATTGAATTGCTAAAGTTACTGGTTGTACAGAGGGCTTGTTGTTCAAAGAGTAGCGATGGAAAGTTCAGTGATCGAAAAACTTTTGGCAGAAAAGTGAAGCAACAGGAATAAAATAAGCCTTAGGAGAATTGGTTTCTAATAAAGTAGCCTGGGCTTTCGTAACATCTCTGCAGAGTAGTTGCCTCATCAGCATAGTGTGTTTATTAATTATTCATGCACAACAGCCCCATCCTGTTTTCTTTGGTTGTATGTAACAAAGTCTTTCACTGTGTGGCACAGTCTATAAAGTGGACTTTATAGTGAATGCATTTAACTGACCGTGCGGACAGATGATAATTAATTTTCACTGTCACATAACTTTGCCTCCCCACATGGTGCCTGCGCAAACTTTGTTATTTGTCGCTGCCACAACAAATCCCATAATGCTTTGTGAGAACAGCTCTCACAAAGCAATCTGGGATATATCTGCTTCTCTAGTGACAATGGATGATCATTACCTTTCAAGGAGCATTGTGAAATATTTTGAGTCCACTACATTTTCGTCCACTTGACGTTTGGATACTCATTTAAAATGGCGTAACCACTAGATAGTGCCCTATATAGTGATTAGGGTGGAGTTCCGAGACAGCCTTTGAGAAACTTAGTATTGGATTTGCTTTGGCTATGGTCCATAATCTCAAAGCTAAGGAATCAAAGGAATCACTCCATGTATGATCATCATATGCATATGACATCAAACAAATGTTCAGTTATATTGAGATGTTTTGAGTATGAGTTTTGCCAATGAATCCTATGACCAGTGTATTGTTATTTGCTATTGAGTATTACCATGTTAAATATTTACTGTGTTAACAAACTACATGGTAAATGAATAACTTTTCTTAAATGAGAATGTATTATTTGTCACCTAATATCTAGAATTATTCCCCTCATGCATACTTTCTTGTGCTGTTTTCTGACCTTCTTTACAGCAACTTCATGCAGAACAGACCCAATCAAGCACACACCCCTTCCTCTAACACACTGTTAGGGACATCAGTAGCATTCTTCCTCGGCATGTGCCTCTGTCACTCACAAGCTTTCTGCTGCACAACGACAGAGTGCATATTGCTTTTCCACAGTGTCCTCTGTGTTCCTAGTACACGGCTGGCACACTGCTCACTCTCCCAGTCTCATGACCAAGCCATTCTTTCACCGGCTCTCTGCAGACCTGTAAAGACTGCCACTTTTATCACAGATTTTCTTGGATCCTACTTTGCATTTGAAATGATCATTTAAAAAAGCAAACTTGGATTTTTGTTTGACAGGTGAGACATTAGGAAATATATCTGTTCCAGAGCGAATTGTTCCAACATGGCCTTTGTGAGAAGCTGTGTAGTCTTTCTCCTGCTGGTACTCCTGTCCCCACTTCAACTTCCCCACTCTGGTTTAGCTAGTGCCCAGGATGTGACTGATGAAGAGGAAGATATCCATGCTAAAACACCTGAAGATGCTGAGGAAGGTGAAGAGGTAGGCCCTATGGATAAGGAAGAGGAAGAAAGTACTGATGAGGAAAAGGCTGGAGAGGAACAGGAAGCAGAGGAGGAGGAAGTGGAGGAAGAGATGGCTGCTGATGCAGCAGAAGAGGGGGATGAAGAGGAGCAGGAGGAGGTAGATAACGAGGCTGTTGAGATAGATAGTGAAGATGATAAAGAGGATGATGAGGAAGAGGCAAATGAGGAGGATGATGAAGAGGCAGAAGAGGTAGATGGTGATGCTGATGAGGAAGACTCTGATGAAGAGGATGATGAGGCTGCAGATGATGGCGTAGCTAGTGACGAGGAGGAGGAGGAAGCTGCAGATGATGAGGAAGCTAGTGACGAGGAGGAGGAAGCTGCAGATGATGAGGAAACTAGTGACGAGGAGGAGGAAGCTGCAGATGAAGACACAGATGATGAGGTGGAAAATGACGCAGAAGAAGAAGAAGCAGAGGAAAACCTTGCTGAGGATGACCAAGACGATGAAGAAGGTATGGCTGCTTCTTGAATCATAGATTTAAAGTGATTCATAAAGCTAACTTCTATTGTAAATAATGTAAATTGTGACATTAAACCTCCTGTTCCTATAACACCTTGCAATGGCCCTGTGACATTGCTAAAGCCAGTCCAGCTACTTTAGAACCACCGTCATACATTTCATTCCAAAAATAGAGCCGCTTATCTTTGTGGTAGCTGGTACCGACCCCAACCTGAGCCCGTCATTGTTCCGTTTATGATCTAAAACAGGCTCTAATATACATACATACATATATATATATATA
>NW_015151132.1:189854-194390 GCF_000732505.1 Cyprinodon variegatus
TTTTTTTTTTTTCATTAAGAATATGACCCCTGCTAAAATGAAATCCAAACCCAGATGCTGGAACTTATAAAACAATAAAACAAAACTAGAATGTGAATGAAGTTATTTGGAATTAAGTGAAATGACAGGAAAAATATTTCCAAAGAATGTAAAACTGGGTTTAAGTTGAATACCTGAATATTTTTCTTAAAAATCATTTGTGTTTGGGGTTATTTGTTTAGTTGAAAAATATCAGATCAAATTTTTTTAATGCTTTGCTCTGACATATGCTGATAAGGATTCTAGGTCATCCAGGTCATAGTCATTCCAAAAAACAAAACAAAAACAAAAGTACAGTGGTTTCTTTTTTTAAAACTTTGTTGGATTTTGCTTTGACAGGACTTGTCTACAATGTAATTTACTCTGGAAGAGAATATGGGTGTTTGTTTTATGATAAGAATTATGTTTCAACCTCAATATCATGGCCTACAATGTTTGCAGGAACATTTTGGGGGAACCAATGCTACCAGTTGTCATGTATTGGAGCAGGACCACAACACAAACAATCTGATTAGAAAAGTTTAAATAATACAACTTACAACAAGGCACAAGGACAGGAGATATGGAACTATTAATGATTTAAGAAACCAGCTATGAAAAAAAGAATCCAAGGAGTTTGAATATAGAGATTTCAGCAGGCTTGAGTAGAGTACCCAAAAAATGTACTCAAGTAAAGTAGGACTCCTTTAAAAATATTTTAATTCAACTAGAAGTTTAGTAACCTTCCAAGAAATGTGTTACAGTAAAAAAAAGTATTTGATTAAAAAGGCAACTGAGATACTGAGTTACTCTTGGTATTATTTCATTTAAAAAATATATATATTTTAAAAAGACATTGGATTAAGTTCTGGGCACATTGTGGTATTTCTAAATGCAGAAAAACTATGTTTGATTTTGTCATATTAACCTTATGAAACAAACACTTTCTTTAGGTGAAGTTTACAGCTAAAAAGAAAAAAAAAAGGCAAAACCTAAACAACACTCAGCCACACATCTGTTAAATAAAACTGTCAAACTAGAATGCAACACTCACTCTTCATAATATTTACCTGTCAACACATAAAACAACAGGTGAAACTGAGGGACAATTAGCAAAACAAGCTTTATAAATTAGTGGTTTGGCAGGTTTCTTTTCTTTTCTTTTTTCTTTTTTTTTTTTTACCACAGATCATTTCTCTGTTATCAACCTTCTGGTTAACATTTTGGCCACATTTTGTCTCTGTTGTAACACTAAAAGGTAGAATTAGAAATAGTCTACAACCTATAGAGGTTGCTGAAGTGGTACAGCTAGGGCAAGGTTTGTGTTGTCAATGAATATAGTGAGAAGATATTCTGGAGATACCAGGACACAGGCCAGTACATGAGGACAACAACTAGGCAGGAAGATATGTGCCTCCCTCTCTAAGCAAGAAGGAACAGGGGGGCTCTGCCAAGGTTCTGTCAAAGGACCTCCAGGACACTAGTGTGACTTCTTCTGTTAAACTGTTGAAAACAGACTCCATGTTGGTGGTATTACAGTCCAGTGTCCATTAATGGGGCCTGTGCTGACACCCTAACTATGTAGGGTGATTGGCATTTGTGAAAGAACGCAAAATTGGCAGATTTGCCATCACTGCTGTGTGCTATTCATAGAAGAGATCAGGTTGACACTGAAATACAACAGTCTGGAGAAGCGGCGAAGAATGTTATACTGCCTACAACATCCTTTAGCATGACCAGTTTGCTAACAGATTAGTAATGGTATGGGGAGGCCTTTATGTGCGAGCCAGAGTCTACCACCAAGTACCAGGATGAGAACTTTAGACCCATGTTGAGACCAACTGCTGGTGCATTGCATCCTGGGTTTTTTCTGATGCATGGTACTACTAGGCCTCATGTGGTTGAAGTGTGTCAGCAGTTTCTGCACGACGAGGCCATGGATACTATAGGCTGGCCTTCTTGTTCCCAAGATCTGAGTCCAATTCGAGAATATCTGGAACGTCATGTCCTGTTCGATCCACAAACACCAAGTTTCACCACAGACAGTCCAGCGGCTGATTGATGCTTTAATTCAGGTCAGGGAAGAGATCCTTTAGGATAACAGCTGCTGCCTCATCAGGAGGGCGCCCGGGTGTTGAAGAGAGGTCATACAGGCATGTGGAGGTCACATATTCTACTGAGGTTTTTTTTTTTTTTTTTTTGACTTGAATAGAGTAATTTCCACAGAAGTTGTATCACCTTGTTATATGATTTTTCTTTTTTTAGTTTTTTTTAATTACAATTACAATACAGACCTCCATTTGATCATTTTGATTCACATTTATTACTTTGTAATAAATATATTCACCTATTTCATGGTTTCTTTCATTTGGATCTAGAATGAGTTATTTCAATGCACCTTTAATTTTACCCGCTGTTGTATATTCACCTGCCCTTCATTTCCTTTGCAGATTCCTCAGAACATTAAAACAAAGCTTGTGAAGAAACAAAACTAATTTAAATATAGATGTTAACTGTCTGTATTTTTCTGGGACATTTTGTTTAAAATAAATTCAGTACATTTATTTGAAACTAAAACATTCTGCGACCACAGACCTCCGCCAAGGGGCAAAGCTTGCCCTATATTGTGACTTACACCTATAGCTAAAACTCTCACATGATCTAGATCATTACGAAATTCAAATGAAATGTTCCTCCTTATGAGGTGCACCTTTGTTAAAAATCCTTTCATGATGAAAGAGAGGGGCAGCGTGTATCTGCTGCCTCTGGTGTTAGTTCTGCTCTCTCCTTCCTCTTTCACTCTGCACTCTGCTTTCTTATTTGATCAGCAGATCGAGACTTCGTGCATGTCTCATCTTTCTGGTGTTTTTTTCTTCAGTATAATACTTCTGGACTTATTTGAGTCCGATGCTGAAGCTGTCAATAGTCACTGCTGCCATTGTCTGGTTTAGGGAGGAACTGCCTGCTCTGCCACATAATGTTAAAGAATCTTTTTAAAGATCCCTGCATCTGGATCGTGATGTGGATTGTCTCGAAAACTTAGTTGATTGTTCCTTGGACTGAGGTGCACCTTTGGTATAAACTTCATTAAAATCCATTCATAACTGAATGGATTCATTACGTCTGTGTCTAACTTTGTGTTAGACACAGACGGATGGACAGAAAGAAAAACAAACACACATACAACTCAACTAAAAAGATAACCTCCCTGGTGGAAATAGCGATTCAAGAAGTCAGATTTAGCAGTAGCAATATTTTCTAAAAGACTTACTCAAATAGAATTAAAGTTAAGTATAAATACCTTATTCACTCGCCACCTCTAAAGCCCAGCATACACTGGGTCATTTTTGATTTTCTATTTGTGCAACAAGTTTAGGGATCGGGCTGACTCCTGGACAAATTGTGCGTTGTGCATTACACGGGGTCACGAGAGGCGATTGGCACCTCATGAGGAGCTCCTGATCAAAATTGTGGGTGGCAAGAAAATAAAACCTGTTTGATTATTTGGTCATGAGTAAAATGCATGTTGAAGTGGTGACACGACCAGACTGATTTTTCCACATTACGCATGCGCAAATCTTCTTATTATCCTTCTTTCATACTAGCTACTTCTATTTATTGCGTTGCATGTCAGGATTGTTTAAAACCCCAACCTGTCTTTGAGGATTTACAGTGTAGGTTGTTAAAATCGTATCCTGGCCTTGATGTGAAGACATATATCACAAGCACTGAAGTTTGGACTGATTGATTCGCACAATTTGAGTTGGGGCTGAGAAACAATTGAAAATATTGCACAGTGTACCGCAGGCCTATGCGAGTCTAATCAAGAGCTGTGGGGAAGTTCCGAGCAGAGGCAGGTGAAGGAAGGATGATAATTATTGCAGAGCTACAACAAGGCAGGAGAGCCCTCTTTTACACAAACTACTTTAATCATGCCTCCTCTGTTCCATCGCAAATAGAAACTCTTTAGTTAGTGTGGTGATTCTGACAGGCTTTGTTGGTCTGTGGCGTGACAGATGGCCCTACTACACTGTGTCGGATATCAGGATCAAGTTTATTGCCAAGTAAGTTTGCACTTAGAAGGAATTTGACTAATTTGGAAAAAATCTATTTGTGATGGATGACAGAGCAAGACCTGTTCATTTCTTTTTTTTTTTTTACAGTGTCCTGTCTGGCAAGGTGGCAATAAGAATAATTGTCTTGATGCCAAAAGGAGCCCAACAGATTTTACTTTCACAAGTGTAGCGGTATCGCAATTGCCATACTGCTCCACTTGTTTCATGTATATAAATTGCTTTATTATAATTATGCAGGGAGTTTTACAGTTCATATGGACACTGCAATGTAAGTAGAGCAGAAAAACAGAAGAAGAAGAAGAAGAAGGAAAAAGAAAAAGAAAAAAAACAGGACAAAAGATGAAAGAAAGAGGAGATAGGAAGGAGACATTGACAAAACATTTTCAGTCTGCTTCAACACCTGTAATGAGATGGAAAAAAAAAAAAAAAAAAGAAAAAAGAA
>NW_015151132.1:194873-254834 GCF_000732505.1 Cyprinodon variegatus
CGCCAAGCCCCGGCGACCGGCCGCAACACCCACAGCGACCGCACCACCCAGGAAAACACTCAGGCGGCCCCGCCCCCGGCCGGGGCCCATGCGCATCCGCCGCGAACCGGCCACGAGCGCCGCGGGACCCCCCCAAAACGCCCCCCTGGCCAAAAGCGCAGCCCCACCCCACCAAGACCGATGCCAACAGCGCGCAACGAAACACACCGCGCACAGAAACAGCCCGAGAGCAGAAAAGCCGCCCGGCGCAAAACCGCAAGAAGAGCAGACCTGTTCATTTCTAAAAACCGGATAAGCCAGGCAGGAATCCAGACATAGTAAAGCACGTCCTGTATATTTCAAAATGAGAGAAGATGAAAGGATGGATCCTACATACATTGAGTGTTAAGAGCAGCACAGCAGCTTTTTTGTAGTGGAAGATGGAGTAAATATGAAAAGCAGCATGCTTATAGCTTTCCTATAACAAGTGGAATGAACCTAAAAAAACAGAAATAATTGAGGGATAGTCACAATAATGAACTAATAAGGCAATATCTTAAAAGAATAAAGATCAAAGATGAATAAAAGTCTAGAAAAACCACCAAAAACCTCCAAGAGATAAATCTACAAACACCAATTATGACTAAAGCAGCTGATACTATCTGTCACTGACATAAATTAGGATTTCTTTCTTTTTTTTGCCTTTCTTTGACTTTTTGGAGCTTCTCCCAGTTTATATGGCCACTAATTATTAATTGTGTTTTAACCTTGTAGAGACATATCCTTGATGTTGTGGCTTACCTGGGGTGTTATCAACTTCTAGAGAGTTTCTGTCAAGAACCCTAACAGAAAAATATTTAAGAAATTTGGACTAAAACAAACAGCGATCTGTTTAGAGAAACTAAATTAGATATTTTATAAAATTCACTAGATTTAATGTTTGCTTTGCTTCTCCAACCAGACAAACCTTGTATCCAAATATATCCATATAATAAACACTGTTTAAATTGGAAGTGAGTGAAGCCTGTATGAATGTATAAGAATGTTATCCATTAAACCTTAAAGCTCATTCCCTTTATGCTGTTTGTTATTTGGTTTTAGATGATGAGGACAACACAACAGAGGACCTTGGTGAAACAAATGAAGAAGATGATACTTCCACCAAACAGCACTTCCACACTGGCTCGTTGTGCAGCGTTTGCTCCATCTGTGAGGTACAGTCCCCAGAGGGGAGGGAAGACCCCTTGTTTATAAATCTATACAAATGTATGTTTAGTAACACATTATGTCTTCACATTTTTATTCCCAAGCTGTTGACTTATATTTATAACATATTTTCTCTTTTTTACTGTTCGTTTTTGGCTTTGTTTCTTGTACTCCCTGTTAATCTGGCATGGTTGTTTAGGCTTTTCAAATATCACCCCTGAATCATTCATTCATAATAAAGACTCATCAAGCTGAGTCTGGATTAATAATTATTAGGAGTGAATTTTTATTTTATTTAAGAAAAATTCAAACAGTCCAAACTAGCAATAATATATTTTGTTATTATAGTGATTTAGAAATGAATAGGACAATTTCCAAAGTTATTATTTTAAAACCTAGTGCAGTGATTTAGAAACTTCAGTACAGTACATTTTCTGGTGGGGGCTACAGCTTACTAATTGATGATTGATTTTTTTTTCATTTATTTAGTTCCAGAGATAAAAAAGACCATTTCAAAAATAAAAAAACTATTTAGGATAAAAGTAGGCACCAGTTTAGCTGAGCAATGTTTTGACAGGAAGTGCCCTCTAATGTCTCTGCAATTACTGAAAAGCGTTGTGTTATAGATTGGATGTCCAGTAAGTCCAGGCCTGAGTTCATAAAACAACCTTTTCCTTGTAGTTTTGTGACAGAAACAAAGACTCCTCTCTTTTCTGTGTTAAGCTTGAGGATGTTTGGACAAAGTGACTCAATGACTGCAGTGGACTTTAGTCATGGGTTCTTCACAAACCCACAATTCAAGGACACAATGAAAAATAGTTCTACTATAGATCCTTTAAGCCCCTTTTCATTTTCCAGATTTAGAAAATGTAATCTCCATGAAAAGACAGTTTATATATACCTTAAAGAATAAGATGAAAATCCTATTTATAAATGGATTTAATATAGCGTTACTTCCTCCTCCTTTATGACAAAACAGACACTGCTATGAGTTTTAGGTTACGTAAAACATGCCTGAGGAAAAACAAAAATAATTTGGCTGCTAGACCATTATTTTTAAAGTTATATAGAGAAACTTTAAAGTGACTACAGCAGAATAGGAGCTGAAGTTACAAATCTGTCATTACATTGAATCCTTTTCATATACGGCTGAAAATACGCACATACCAAAACCCAAAAACACATTGTTTTGGTCATTTTGCCTTTTTGGCATCAAACAACTGAAAAGTTTCAATGACCTCTATCCAAATTATTCATAAGATGCTCTTTTTGATTTAATATGAATTTAGATTAAACTGATTCGATGCTGTCACATCATTCGCACATTTTGACCTGCAACTGCTGACCTTAACAATAATAACTAAGAATTAAAATACGGAAATGCATGGTTAAAGTTCGAAACTCTGAAACGATGGCAAGTTTTTTTTGTTTTCCCTGTAAAAAGCTGAAATGCAGAAAGTTGTCTAAAATGTTAAGTACAACCTAAGATACAGTTGGATCTGCCACAGCAAACTATGACAAATTAAGTGTGGCAATAACAAATGTCATTTGTTAAAANTCTAAAATGTTAAGTACAACCTAAGATACAGTTGGATCTGCCACAGCAAACTATGACAAATTAAGTGTGGCAATAACAAATGTCATTTGTTAAAAAAACTCACTAATTGTAGTCTAGACCATGGGTCACAATAGCCTGGGTGCCATTCCGAACTTAGTCCCGCCCACAATGTTTGAGGTCGGGAAGTTCGGTCTGGAATTGCTCAATAGTAGCGCCAGTATGCTAGCACAATATCTGGCGGGCCAATCAAATTGTCAGGGTGGGATTTATACGATGATGGACAGATTATCAACAGTAACGTAATCAACCACGTCACCAAAGCGCGCTTGGGTGACAACAACAATGGCTGCCGCTGGAGAGTTGAAGTGTGTAGATTCTGCTATTAGGTCTGTTCTAGAAGATATCGACAGCAAATTAATTTTAAAAGAGGAACAGAGATACTCGATCAAGGCTCCTCTTCTTATTCTAGGCGTGCAACTGCACGCTTTGATTTTTGTTGACAATAACTATGCGTCGCTTAACATACGTCACGCACTCCGTTGCTCTTATTGGTTATAATCACAGCTCTATGGAGCAGTATCAGACTCATATTCTGACTAGAATTGAGTAGGACTACGTCAGGCTAGGGTCACAAACCTTTTTAAGGCAAATAGCTACTTCATGGGCACTGAGTCATAGGAAGGGCTACCAATGCTGACCTATGAACTGGAGGGATCAGCTTTCACTTTTACTTCATACATAATAATCATATTTTTATCGTTCCTTTTAACTCCTAATTTTCTTTTATGATATTGTCATGTCTCTATAAATACTTAAATGCTCTGCATGATTACAAAGAGGAAAATCTATATAAAGCATTAGAAATGGAGGGCAACAGAACAAAATAAAATTTCAATCTTATCCCATTTGTGAGTTGTGCTGTTTTCAGAAGATGCTGTGGGCACCCCATGGTGCCCCTGAGGGCCCCTTGGTGCCCAACACGTTGGTGGCCCCTGCTCTAGTCAGTGTATAAACTAAATAGACCCACCATTACTATGGTTTTATCAAGAAACAACTTCATGTTTTATGGTATTTTATTTNTCTAGTCAGTGTATAAACTAAATAGACCCACCATTACTATGGTTTTATCAAGAAACAACTTCATGTTTTATGGTATTTTATTTGTCCACATTTATCTTGTAAATACTTAACTCTAAAATCTTTTCTGATTTTAGTTCCTAAGTACAACCTGTGGTTATGGTCTTAGAACCATGGGTCTTGTTTTATATAAGGGGAATCATATGAATTAGACAGATTATAAAGCTTTTGTAAATGCTGACTTTCACTGTTAGACTCCTTCTGGTGACCAATGAATCACTGCTTATTTTCTACGTTTAACCATCTGTTTCTTTCAGTATTGTAACGAACAGTGTGACAAGTGTCCATGTGCAGAGGGAGATGAGTCTGCTCACTGTGAGCATTGTGAGGTAAGCTGCTATCACTTTAAAGACTCTGTGGTAGATTTCTGTTTTACAGCTTTCCTTTCATGTGAACCTTTTGTTAATTTTCCAGGACTGCTCATCCTGCTACATTTGCCCCATTCTGTGTGATACAGTTTGCACACCAGGTAAATGATCATAAAACATACTCATACTTTTAACTGTTCATTTTAAAATTTGTATACAAAATTTTACTTTGTTCCATACTTCCTAGGCGGTTTCGTTGATGAACTAACTGGATCCATCTTTAAGTAAGTGTAATGACGTCCTGCAATGTAAACTCACATTATACTCATAGATATCTGATTTTAATGCCTTAAATTGTGTTGTTGTTTTTTTTGTTATACAGGTCTGTTTCTTCTCTACTCTGAGCAGAATAACTTTAGCATCAAAACAAAAACATTACATACAACAGGATCTTGTCTTCAGTCATTGTTTATATTTTAATAAAGCTTTAATGTTATTAGACCATTTAATGCTATTTAATTTTACAGCCTAGACTTGAAGTTGTAGCTGGGGGGACAGCTTTTGAGGTTCATTGTATTTTTATGAGGTTTACTGTAAAAAAAAAGAAGAAAAAAAACAGAAAAGAGAACTCATTTCATGTTGGAGAAAATTATAAATAACAGGAAAATATAAATTGCAGACAGCCGCTTCAGTGTCTACAACTTTAAAGCAAAGTTTAAAATGTAACCTCACTGTCTTGTTTCATTATGGATTAACTGTGAAAATCCACATTTTTGCCTCGTAACAGTCAGATCCCATTTTTAAGATGAGAGTCCCCTAATGTTAAAGATGGCTCTTGCCCAGAGTGTTAACCAAATCTTTGGATTGGGGGGCGATTTTTTGTCTCATACAGCCATGTAGGTTTGAAAAGCTTTTTCCATTAACAAAACAGTTTTTTTAATCAATTGTCCGATATCAAAATGTGCTTGATGATCAGAAAATGTTAACCATGACACTAAGGCCCCGTCCACACGAAGCCGAACCCTGGCCTAAACGCACAAATTTTTCACCAAACCAGCCTCTCATCCATACGAGGGTCTGTAAACGATCTTTTTTTTATTCAGCCTTCAGAGTGGGAAGATTTTGAAACGCCGTTTTTGCGTTTCCATCTTTAAGCTCTAACCGCATTTTTTTTTTTTACACGCATGCGTCATAACGTCGCCTCTAAACACGCATGCGCGACACAGTATCACAACAACAATGGCGCCGTACTGTGTTGAATGGTTGCTGCTCATGCTACTCACCCTGCTGTCGGGCTTACAACAGAATCTTCTTCTTCTGGAATATCTCCAGGAAGAACAGAGCAATATCGACGACATAGTTCAGCACCTGAATTTGACTAAACCACGAAAATGGACCCGCAGGCCAACCATGTATAAATATTAGTGCGCATGCCCAACATTTCGTCGCCTATTTTAGCTTTGGCACGACAGCGCCACTTACAGGCCTGGCATACATTTTGCAGCGTTTTCATGCATTCGTGTGGACGATCACATTTATTATACCTCTCCGTCTTTACGACAAACGTTCTGGAAAATATTAGCGTTTCGTGTTCGTTTTGACTTCGTGTGGACGGGGCCTAAAACAGAAATCTGTTGGAGGGCGTAATTCCAGACTTCTGCATGTAAAGCCGGGCATATACTGTACGATTTTTTTTTTTGCTCTTTTCGGGCCGACTTTCCAGTTTTGCGAGAATTTTTCGATGGGGGCGACTTTCAGCCTGATCGTGCGTCGTGCTTCTTGTAGTGTACAGGGAGTAATGAGGGGCAATTAGCCTCTCACGACCACCTCCTAATCAGGATTTGTGAGGTCTGGGGAATCATGCGCAAACAAGGATTATTTTTCTTCTTCCTCTTAAATACAGTTAAATACAAATGGAGTTCTTTCTGTAAAATTGACAGACCGTAGTAGCCACGTTTGCTCAGCCATGTCTTTGTCCAAATACCCTTTTCTTTTTAAGGCTTTCAGCACACAAAACTGCACAAGCTGCCAAGGCAGCACGTTTCGCTCTAGTGAGCATCATATTGCTCTTCTACTCGTTTGGCTTCTGGATAGATGAGTCCAAGTAGCGCCATCTCACTGCGGAGCGGATTCCGACGTGGTTATTAGACGTAGAGTGTGAGCAAGTGGATCCCATCAGCACAGTGAGAACATGCACCGTGAGCTGTGAACTCACACTGTACAACAAAGCCCTGCGATTTCGTCGTACAGTGTGAGCTGTACCTGTGTGCAACAATTGGAAAAAAACACACAGTGTATGCCCGGTTTAAGATAACTGATCTTATTGTTGTAAGTTCAGATGAAAAACAGTTGTGAATGCAGTGAATATATGAAAAACCAATTTCTTTTAAATAGAAAATATTAAACAATTAAGCCTCTCTAAATAAGACCTACTGAAATTATGGACAATTGTATTTTATTTGGATATTTGTAAGAAAGACGTTTGTAGATGTCTGAGCAATACAATTCTGAGTTTACTTTTCTGTCATATGTGGAGCCAGTTTATATATTGTATTACAGAGAATGTTGGACTAAACAGTTAATACTATGTTTTGATATATACTGTATTTTAATAAAGACCCTAGTACATGTGGTTTAAACTGACATGATTATTCAAGATCTAACTACGTATGACAAGAAAAATAAACACTTTAGAGATCGGCTTGTGTGTCTCATTTTTGCTTTAAATTGTTTTATTTCATTTTTTCGACGATGAAGACTGGTCTTAAGATCCCATTTTCTAAATTCTTAGCCTGAACCATTTTTTTAACCACATTTTTCCTTGTTCTCAGATGTGTTGGACTTGATTTTTTTTCTCCAGGCAAGTTAAGACCTGCTGCAAAACTTTTCTTTTTTAGATTGACAGCGTAAAACTGAATGCTTTTTAACACAGCCAATTATCTTATTTTAAATGTGATAGTTCCTGTGCTACGAAATTTGACCCTATAAACGGATAATGAGAAGATGTGAGATGTTTTTTTTTTTTTTTACATGGATATATTTCTGTCTGTACTCTGTCTCGGGAAACTAATCTTGTCTGCTGTTACAAAAAGGCAACATAATAATATACTTTAGTAATAAAATATGAATAAATTTACCCAACCTAAATTCTATAGATTTTCTTTAACAGTCTACAAACACTTGGACCTCAAAACAGAGAGGTCAGGGGCTGTTTCAGCTTTATTAATCTATTCACTTTATGAATCTTTAAGAATTAATTGTTTTACATCTGCCCCTTTAACTGGCTATATATATTCTAAATTATGGTTGTTTATAGGAATCAACATCCCATTTCCCCTAAAAGTATGGTCTTTATTATACTTTGAATGTAAAGTTGACTGATTGCAGGAATGTAGTTGATTTTTTCTTATATGCAAATTTTGTCCACCAGGGTGAGAAAAATCTGCCTGTTTAACCAGTTAGTCTGGAACTTTATTAGATGAGTTAACGAGTTCACCTTTACAACAGAAGTTACTATAAACATTCCAAGCAACACCTACAAGTTTAGGATTACAGTAATGGTACTGAAAGATGTTTGCAGCACCTGATCACACTCTCTCTGAAGGCCTCAGCCTTGGTGGTGGTTTCGTGTCGGTTCAGTGGTCGTGACAATAACACTCCTTTGACCTTCGTTAGAAATGCTTCTTTTCCACCCTATCTGTCATGTGAATAATCCTCAAGTTAATAACATAAGTTGAGTATGAAAAAGTATATGTTTTTGCATAGAATCCCTTATTGATGCAAAAGTTTTAGCTTTCTTTTTTTGTTTTTGTATGTTTCTGTTCTACACTATTTTCACTAGTTGGTGTGTGTTTCTGAGTATTAAGTGGGACAGGAGGTGGTGCAGGAGGAGTGGTTCCCGTGATTTCCAGAAATGAAAAACTGCCTCTGGTTACTATGTAAAAATACCTAAAGGCTCTACATCTAAATTTAGCTTTTCAGTATAATAAATTTCTGATTTGTGACTCACTACTCAAAATAAACTACTTGAATTTCATTGGGTTTTTTTTGTTAACATAATTTCTATGTTTTCTCTGATCTTGTAGGACTGCTGGTGCTTTTTCACGCTGAGCTCTTTCACATTTAAACACATGATTGACAAGCTTGACAAAGTCAGAGACAAAGTTACAAAACATACAAATCAATCACACAAAACATTTTCTTTGACCTGTTTTTTTAATGATAATTCCTCACCAATAATGAGACATCTGTTTAAATTATTTAGATAGAGTTAGACAAATATTTCAGATATTGGGGAGGTGGGGGTTGGGTTGGTTTGGGCATCTTTACAGGAAGTAAACTCGACCAAAACACGGGTGCAGGTCTGTGCGGGGCTTGTGCAAAGGAAAAACAAAGGTTCCTCTTTGGTCATCAGAGACAAGCCGGTAAAACGGAAAAAAATGTGTTTGTCCTTGTCTTGGAAGAAAGAGTCTGTAAGGAAAGAAATGTGTATTTTAATGATAATTATAGAGTAAAAATATGGTACTCTCCATATCAATAGCCGAGATAACTTTCAGCGTTAACGCTGGATCGTTAGGAACATCCCCTCCCTCATTTCCCTGCAACTAAATGATTTAAGTTGTTTAACTTTATCCCCTATGATTGCTGTTCCGTCGAAGGATGAACACAAAGAGGACTAATGAGGTGTGGCTAAGCATGAGTGAGGACACTGGGGGAAGGTCAAAAAAACGGTTTATTAAGCACAATGATGAGGGTACAAACATGGGAAAACTTACATTAAACAGAAGTTGGTAGAACAACTGCCCTTACCACACCTAATTATTTTCATCTTTATCTGGTAAACAGAAAGGGAAATCTAGACAATACAGGTTTAAAAGTACATTAAAGGGATTTCTATTATATATTAGGGTAGATAATGTCTCAGCATAATAAAAATAGAAGCAGGAACTGCCTGCAAGCATCTCTTCAGCTCAATTATTAACGTCTAATGCAACGTGTTTAATAAATGCGAATACAAAGTTTCAGTAAGTCAAACAAATGAGCGCCTGTCAAAGGAAGCAGTGAGTTTACTACATTTCTCTTTCATAGATATACTATAGAAAGTGTGAGCATGTTAGTTTTTGTTTTATAATTGCAATGAAGGGTTTTCCTTTAATTTAAAAGGAACAGTTATGTAAACTAATGCCCCTAATTCCTTTTAAAGAGATTTCTTTATACTGTGTATAAATGTCACACAGAGCACTTTGTCTTATGTCACTGCATTCTGCAGCAAACACTCTTTCAATGGTTTGTGTTATTTTCTGCAGTATCAGTTTGCAAACTTACGTGTAAATTAAAAGCTTAACATGACCGCCCTCCGTGTGCAGGATATATATTGTTTCAGATAATTAACAGGGTGTTGTCCTTTGACCGAAGCTAAGGTATTTGTGTCTTTTGTCACATGTGTCTTATGTAAAAAAGAAATTTTCCCCAGGGTAACTAGAAAGGAGTTATCAAACACTTATTCCTCTGGTATGCTGTCAGTTTAGCCTCAATCAACAATTTACAGATTAACAAGCATGATGGTGTGTATCTGTCAGCAGCACTTAATAAACGCTATTAAAATACATTTTAACTGATCCAGGAATGAAAAATAAAGTAGGCAAACATTAAGCTTTTAGACTGGCCTTTTATTTCTAAAAATAATTCAGGAGTGAGTCTGTGCCAGGGTTAAATGTCTTCTCTGTTCTACCAAGGCAATAGTCAAACACGTTTAGGCTTATGCCAGAGGCCGATTAATGTCAAAAGGAATTTTGTGAACCTCGTTATGTTTACCACCTGTAGTCTGATCAGCTAATAAACCAGTCATCATCCAGCATCAAGAAGCGATAATCCCTGAAAATGTGTTCCTTCCTAATTGTCCATTTTACAAAGTCGTTTCTACAGACAAACAATCCACCGGCACCATTACCAAGGTGGTTCAACATTATCAAAATATTTACAGCAATCCGTAGGAATTCCTCACACCTTGTTAGATTCATATATTTATCTGTGGTTTAATTCACCCCAATGCTCACCTTAGAGAGAAATGTGATGGTGAGGAAACATTTAAATGTTGTGCAAATTTTCAATTTGAATTTAAGCTTGTTAATCTTTATTTAATTTTTTTTTTTTACTTTGGGTGATAGGACAGCATATATCTCATGTTTCAGATTAGACAGTTAATCTATGATTAAAGTTTAAAATAAAGTTAAATGAAAAGTCTGAGAAATTATGATACAATCTGGCTTCAGATTCCCACGTCGGCAAACATATGTGGGCAATTTCCTGTCTCAAAATATCAGAATCAGAACCAAGTTTATTACCGTGTAGGTTTTCACTTAAAAGAATTTTGACTTGGTATTGATGTTGCAGACAAAATAGATATATATATATACAGAATACAGAATCTATAGCTATATACAATGTAAAACATTTAATAAACTATATACAATTGACTTTGTGGCTGGGATGCAAGGGATCAGCCAAAATCTTCCCTGCAAGCCTCAGAGTCCTGGAGGCATACAGATCCTGGAGAGATGGAAGATTGCAGCCAAACACTTTCTCTGCAGACCAGACGGCACACTGCAGTATGCCCTTGTCTTGACTTGACACTTACCTAAGGTTTAAACAGAGAGAAACATCGGGAAGAAAGGGATGTGAGCGAATGCTTTAACCTTATAAGATGGTTAGTGCAAGACCATGAGCTCTGAGTAGTGTGGAAATGAATCTTCCTTCGACTTAAATGGAGAAAAATGTGGATTGTGTCAGAACAGAAAGATTAAGGATTATGGAACCACAAATGTAGCCTATATAACAACTAATAAAAAAATTAAGTTTGATACAATCGTTAAACCTTAAAACAGATGGTCAATGGCAGAAGAAGACCCCTGGTGGTCTTTTTGTTATATCAAACGACGAAACTGGGAGAAAAGAATTATACAGGATCATCTGTATTGTGTCAGTTATAAAAAAAATAAAACTGGTATGAAGAGTCTCAAATGTGTTCTGATATTGAGATGGCAGGTTTTCCTTACTACCATCTGAATGTTATACTTATAGCACATCCTGCCAAAGTTCTAGAGATGACCATGATGATCCATTTATGACCACAAGGTATAATCTGCTTTTTATAAAGGGGCTGAAACACCATTTTTAATTTGGGGTTCAGTTCTGTGGAGAAATAACAAAAACCCATCTTGACCTCAGGACTGTTCTGTAGTTGAAATATGAATGCAAATTAGAACAGATAATTTTTGTTCTAAATAGATCTATTTAGAAAACAGTTGTTCGTGTTTCCTGCATCAGGGTTCAGTGTTTTGTACACAAGGTAGGCCCCTCCTAGAGGAGCACTGTCCATATATTTATCATGACCTTTTTTAGAGCAGTTTTCACCCTTTCTTTTTTTGTTGATAAAAGACCCTTTTCTGATGGATGCTAGTTTTTGAGCTGACATATTCCTTTTATTCACTTTGAAGACACCTTGTTGTGTTAGGATCTTCAAACTAAGGTTAGTGAAATACTTCAGGATCTAAAAAATGTGAGAACCCCCACCCCCAAAAATAGGATAAAATGTTTGGTGCATTTTGGTTAAAACTGAGAGGAGATGGATAAAACATGCTTGCCTCTAAACGACACGTTTGCTAATTATTTCTCATCAAAATATTATTCTCCCCTTGAAGATGTATCTTCTCAGGTTGATGCTATGTCTGACTTTGGTGGCTCTAGTAAAACGTAAGTATTTTTGGAAATATTTCTTAGGAATATTACATCCGTTTGTGTTCTTGTCTTTCTTTAACTTCATATAAATTGTATGATGATTGAGCAGACGCGGGAGCACTTCCGTTACATGTGGATTTTAGTTTTAGTTATGAATAAAGAGTAATGTATATAATTCAGTTCAACACAGATATTGATATTTATGTCTTCTATTTTCCTGCTTTAGCCAGTGAATGGTGCTATACTGGTTGTGGTAAGTAAACAATGGTTTCTGCTTTTTTTTTGTAAATATACATAGTGATACATACTTCTGTGTTCTTTTGCAGCACTAAATGTATCACTGTCTTCCACAGATCACTCACCTTCCAACTGGAAAGAAATAGAAGGATCTGACTGTAAAAGTGAAAATCCTCACCAATCTCCTATCGGTATTGTCACAAGCAATGTTACCATTGACCAAAACCTGAACAATTTCACCTTCGTCAATTTCTCCTCCAAGTATGCCATCGAGAGTATCACATATAATGGACACTCAGGTACTCCTCGCAATACTAAAATATAAAAGTCTCAAGATTATTTAAACAATAATTATATATTATATAAATACTATATACATTTTTCCTCAATCTTTGCCTTAGTGCAATGCAACATAGTGGAGAATGAAACAGAAGTGAGTGGAGGTGGACTTGATGGTCAATATTCGGTGCTCCAGTTTCACTTCCACTGGGGTACAGAAACTGATGGAGGTTCAGAGCACACAGTAGATGACCATAGATTCAAAATGGAGGTAAGGTTCTGCAAAATTTTCAGTATTGTTCTGTTTATTTTTTATTTTTTGTTGCTTTCTTTCATCATTGCATTTGCACTGTTTTCCTTTGTAGATGCACATCGTCACTGCAAAAAAAGATATGACAGAAGAAGAGATTAATAGTCGTTCAGATGGACTTGCTGTTCTTGGTTTTTTTATAGAGGTATGTGACAAACTTTCTCCAGCTATCTATAATCACAATTTTGAGAGCTCCTAATCTAACATCAGAAATATTTATATAGGCATGAAATATAAAATTTATGCTAGCACATCTGATGATTTGACTCCCTTGAAACCAATGGCATAGATAGTTCTGTGACATTTCTGCTGTATTTGAGAAAATTTGTCTTATTAATTTGTATTTTATATAGTGTTGTATTGAAGACCACACTAACCAAATCCAAGGAGTACCGAAACCAAGACATTGTCTTGTCCTCTAAAGGGTTGGTCTTTTCTTGTTCTTGGCCTCGGAAGGTCTCAGCCTTATCTCGGTACTCCTTGATCTTGGTTGGTACAGTATGGCCTTGACTACAACACTAATTTTCAAGAGACAATCTGTGGGTTTCAGGTCTATCTGATGTCATTAGATCAAAATTCTAAAATCCAGTCAATTAAATGCAGCAAGAGTTAGAATTTGCCCATTTGCTTAAGATGTTGGGAGGCACTCGGCATTGCACAGAGATCCAGGATATGCTAGGCCATGAGGACTGATTACTTAAAGCTCTCTTCACACTATTATCAAAGTTTAGCTACTGACTCTGTAGAAAAGTGCTAACCAATGCGTTATATGACGCTAGGCATTTATTGACCTGCAACTTTCTGCATACATAGCTCTTTGTTACAAAACTACTAACAGTTAACTGTGGGGAAAAAAATATTTCAGAATGGGACTTATGGCACAAGAGGAATCGAATCATGGTGCCAGGCTAAAAGTCTGCATGCCTAGGTGCTTATTCTGCACTGCGTACAGATACACATTTGCCAAAGTCAGCCCTGAGTCAATATGACATACACTCGCTTCAAGTTCATCATGTAAAAACACAGCTTTTTAAATATGCACAGAAAGAAATATAAACTTAGTATTTACCCTTTTTTTTTACTCTAGAGAGAGGCTAAGAAAAACATTTCAATCTATAAATCTTACACTAATTGATCTATTTCAGGAAAATGAAGACAAAGCCATATCTGAGCCATGGCAAGTGCTTACATCCTACTTGGAAATAATTGAAGGTAAGGATGATTCCTTTGTTGCACTGTTGCACTTTGTGCCCACATGTGTCTATTTAGATTTGGATATTTATCTGACATTCTATGTTTTTAAACTCTCATTAACATGAGATAATCATCTGATTTCCTTTAAATTTTACAGAAGAGGGCTCTACAGTGAATCTAAACCACAAAATCTCTATCGATGATCTAATTGGGGATGTGGACCGTTCAAAGTACTATCGATACAATGGATCTTTGACTACACCAAACTGCAGTGAGATTGTTGTGTGGACGGTCTTTCATGAGCCGATCTTAGTCCACAAAGATCTGGTAAGTCCACTTCTCAGCCAACACAGAGGGCACATTCTATATGAACCTGCACTTGTGTAAGCTTGGAGACAAGATGCTGGACGGGTCTTATATTAGCAGGATTGATTCATATCTATCAATTGATCCGGATCCAAGTCATTCCAAGCAGCTGAACCTGTAACTGACCTCTAGTGACAACATCTTTTATATAAGCAGCTACTGATGCGTTCAAGCACATACCTGGTAGGCCCTGGCAGACATACCTGTGTCTACCAGCGTCTGCTTTAATTGTTCTGTTGTTGGCTGTATAAACATATAAACACGTTGTGCACTCCACATGTGAATCGAAAAGAGAAACTCAAAACAAATATAGAAGTATCTGAATGTTGCAATATGATAAACTTTTTAATCTAATCCACCTGACATCCAACTCAACTTGATGAGCTGCTCACGTTTCAGCCTCTGGTATTTGCTTGATAGTTTCATTGTGCCGCAGGTGCGTGGCCACAGCTGTTAAAATCTTGTTGATTAATGTGGTGCTATTGAACTCCTTTTTATATTATTTCTTTATTTTCTAAGATCAAATATACATGTATATTTTTATTCAGAATAAAGCATAGCATCATTATAGCTTTTAAACAACAAATTCTCATTGATTGCCCTTATCAATTCATCTTTTGATAAACTAATCTTTTTTAAAAACTGAAAAAAATAAAACAATATCTCAGTGGCTACATTTATGTGATGGAGATATAAGCCGGCTGTAAGTAATATGCCTTATAAGTGCACTTGTGTCCGCATTGGCTTAAGTAAGTGCAAAACAAAAACATAAAAACAACTTAAAAAGCCCTTATATACAGTCGGTATTTTGAGAAGCTAAGTGACACGAGGAGCAATGTTTATTTTGCCACCACCTACAGAGAAATAAAAGGTAAGGGAGGTCAAAAAAAAGTTTCCATAGCTCACTGTAAGAAAAAAATGCTGCAATTTATTTTAGATGGAAATTATAATAGTGTATTTCATTAAAGGTTTGATAAAGGTATTTGTAAAAACTGGAGAGCCCAATGGCCTGAGTATGAATTGTCAGTAATAAAGACAAACCTACACAACACTAAATTCTAAAAAGCAGCATCAAGTAAATGCAATAGTTTAGAGAGCTGTGGAGTTTTTAGTCCTGATGGGTTTGAAAAGCTCGACTGTAAATAAAGGCTGACATAACCTCTTTGCAAGAGTTTAAGACTGATATTTGCTACCATAAATCACTATGACGAAGTAAACTTGTTTTTTCAGCTTAACCATTTTCCCAAGAAGACAAACCTCACAAATAACTACCGACCTGTACAACCCCATCATGATCGACATATCACTGCCTCCCCTGGAACTCCTCTTCCTGAAGGTGAGTCAGAAAGTAACTGACTTACATGTAAGGTGAGTAGGTTACAGTCACAAGTATGTTCTTTAATTATCAAACATTGCAACACATAATAAAAAATAAATAAAAAATCATTCGTATTTGGTATAGTGTTGGGAAATAAACACATCGCCAGCATGTAAAGGAAATTATTAATGGCAGTATTGCATTATGCAACATTACGTGGAAGGACATTTTTCAATATGTCTTTGTGACCCTTTAATGAACAGATGTGGCTAAAATCTAAAGGTGAAATCAGAGGCTTCAATCAAACATACACTTTGTTCAATTTTTCCACTAAGAACAGGTATCTTGTTTTAAAGGTGTTATGCTAAAATATAGAAATCAAGAAAAATAAGGAAGCAAAAAGAAAGAATCGTGAAAGGCTGCAACCACTCGTTAAATCTAAGCAGCATTAAAAGGCAGCAGCCGCCAATATTGTTCTTCCAAAGAAAAGCTTAATTAAAAAATGTCCTTACCTTCTTACCAGTTTGACTGTTGCAGAGATAAGCTGAACGTCAACTTCCTCTTCATCTGAACGTACAGCGTAGTCAGCTGTACGTCTGAAGTCTTAGTAAAGCAGAAGTAAAGAACCTGTAAAAGTCTGCTTCCATAAATCCTTTGCTGACCATACATTAAGAGAGCTGTTGTGGTTTTAGTTACTTTTCAAGGTAAAAGTAAAAACATTTTAAATGTTTCCACAGTTTTGCTGTCATTGTGGGCTGTGTACCAGATTGTTACACAACAAAACAAACATTAGTTACAGGGAAGTGTTTCAGCCTTTTGATAAAAAAGTGGTCTTGCTTAGAGCCTTGATATTGGCTATCAAAGTGTTTCTAAAGACTTCTAGGCCTTGATGTTACCACTAGCTTCAACAACACACATTTATAGATATTTATAATTGGCTCCTTCAGTGCATGGAAATTGTAAAAGGTATCAATACTCTCATCAAAGTTTAAATAATATTGAATGATGACTGTTTTTAAATGCTTTAGTAGAAAACATCTAATTTTATTGGGTTAAAGAAATATTTTCCAAAATAAAAATTTTTAACAAGAATGACTCCTTATGCTCAGAAAATGGTGTCATAACATGAAGCTTATCAAGCAGTTTTTATATTTGTTTTATAATAGATTAAGCTGAATTTGCTCACATTAAATATGTGTTCTTTTCATCTTTAGGTCATAAGTGGTGCTATGATGACCACTGTGGTATGTAGCAGCTACTTCAGACATATTTTTAAACTGTTATCCTTTACAGACAGACATTTTGATTCTTTTGAAATGTTTTAACTGCAGATCACAGCCCAGCTCATTGGTCTGCGCTGCCTGGGTCCCACTGTGATGGTGAAAGCCAGTCCCCCATTGACATTGAAACTTCCAGCGTTACTGAGGACGAGAGCCTCGGTTCCTTTAATTTTACTCATTTTGATGACAAACACGCAATAAAGTCTATCACCAATACAGGCCACACAGGTTTGTGTTTATTGCAGAATTTCAAATGTAGATAATAAAATAAGTAAAATAGATAGTTTAGGTTTTTATAAAGTGTGTTTTAAAAGTGATTAATATTGAGTATATCACTACTAAAGTGTTGATGTTTCATAGAAATCCAAAGTAGTTGGACCCTTGGCTGAAGCTACATGCTAGTTCAAGAGAGGAAAAAGCAAAACGGACTCCTACATTCTTAGAATAAATCCAGTCTAAAAATATCAAAGGAATTTATATAAACACTACTTTATAAATCTGTAAACAATTGTAATGGGTGATTGTTCACATGGAAGACTATAGTTACAAACATGTAAAATAAAAGTAGGAGGCATTTCACCACAAAAGATCTTCCTGTGTGATGTGGTGGTCTACTGAACAGATTAACTGTCTGTCCGAAAATTAAAGTGTTAAAAAAATAATGGAAGTAAAATTAAGATTGAATAAAACACTTCAGATTTTAACTTTCAGGTTTTCTAATCAGAACAGCTTTACATTTTTCCTTTTCAAAACTAGTTTCACACAGGAAGAGTATTGGTGGTGCACTGCCTCTTATCCTTAGACCCAATCCCAAACCGGCCCCTAATCACTAACCCTCCGTTTACGTGTTCCAGCGGAGGGTCCACCTTATTAACTGCCTTCCCAAACCCCATACTGGGTAGGGCCAGTGGACCATTCCCCCTTAAATAGCGAGTCTGCAATAGTTGCAGGCTTGCTGGAATTCAGCAACAGATGTAACAGCGGGCTGATGGCGGAGGAAACATGTTCCCCCAAATGTAAATGACAGAAACTGACAGAAAAAAATTACAAGTTAGCTTATGAAAAAAAAGTTACTAATTCCAAAATGGAATCTCCTCTTTGAAATAGTTTTATTTAACCATATACATTTGTTTTTTTAGAAAGTGGAGAATGTTTGGTATAAATGTCACTCTGCACGACAGAGCAACAGTTACGCACATGGGGTGCCTCTATGTTGTCACAGCAACGCCTGCTTTCCTTTTTCCATTCCAGGGAAGAAGCCTTCCCATTCTTTTTTATACCCTCACCACCTTCAATCTAGGCACTTTCCACAGCTGCCAGCATGACTTCATTGGGAAAGACACTTGATAGTTAAGGGTTAGTCCTTAGAGGGTGGATTGGGATTCAGCTTTAGTCCCTGCTGATAGCATTATCAGCTTCTTTGTAAATAACCCCTCATTTATAACAAAAATAGATTTGTAAAATAGTGTTTGCATAAACCGTCACAACTTTTATCAGATGGTAGAGGTCAGCTTCGGTTATGACCCCTCGCAGACTGCCCTAAACATTAGCCTACAAATTCAACTTCTCTAGATTTGCTAGATTTAGAGCTTGGATTAGTTATTAGAAGATTAGTTATGTGCTGATGATAACATTAGGAAAAATTGATAGAAATTAAAATCTTGAGAACCTTTAAGTTACTGCATTAAATGTTCTTTTAATCTTTCAGTGAAGTGCATACTAAAGGATGATGCAGTGGAAGTGTCAGGAGGGGGGTTGGAACATGTCTACTCAACTCTTCAGTTCCACTTTCACTGGGGCACAGAATCAGCCGATTCTCAGGGCTCAGAGCACACTGTGGATTCAAAAAGATACCCAATGGAGGTAAGGTGTAGGCCATGATGTTTTAAAATCAAACCAGAATCTATTATATGAACGTTTTATGTAATGAATGGCTTATTTTATCCAGATGCACATAGTAAACAAGAGGAAGGATTTAACACTGGAAGAGGCAGTAGGGACTGCTGATGGCCTGGCAGTGCTGGGTTTCTTTATTGAGGTAACGTCAACACAATAACTGTGACATGTAAGGCCCATTTGAACAGGAAAAGGAGCTCTAGTTGCGTTTTCTATAGCTTATCAGGGCTTATCACATTGGACATTTAGATTGAGCTTTATGTTTGTTTGCTAGTTGTAAAGAAGAAGAAATGTACCAATACTGACCTGACAGAAATGCCCTTTTGAAGGCCTACATATAATAAAAATATAAATTTGTCAGTTTCTCTTAACATACGTGCATTTGTTCTCTTGAATTGAGCAGGTAAGTGAGACAATTGAATAAGCCAATTTACTTAGTTGACATGCATAATATCTAATTATCTTATTTTAAGTATAAAAATGCTAATTCCATTGGCAAATCATCTTATTTTCTATTCAAATTAATGGTAAATATACATATTTTTACACATTTTTTCTCATTATAAGTTCATCAGACCTTCATCAGGGTGACAGCTTGTGCACAAAATAGTGGCACAACACCGTACCTGCCTTGTATACAGCACATAGCATTCTCTTTTGTTATCTGATTTCCAGTATGTTTCTTGCCTTTGGCAGAGTTTGCAGATAAAGATTGCAGTTACGGGAAGAGGAAACTGCATCTTTATTTTAAATTAAGATGCATTTTAAATAGTTTTAAATCAAGATTTAAATTCAAATCCATTAAGAAAAATAAGAAGACCATTTTAGGAAAGTCATTATTAAGGCCAAGTCAATTCTTTTCTTTTAAATTTTTTAATAGGGATAAAATGGATACAGTTTTTTCAAAGCTAGCTCACAAAACACAAGAATGTTTTATTTTCAAAAAAAGTGAAGAAATTTTTTTTCCTGCTTCATGCTAGAAATTTAGTTTTTTTTTATTTCCATTTTCAGCCCACAAACTCTGGCAAAAGTGACTCCCACTCACCTCCACCTGGCGCAGTGAGTCTTTAGTTTTATTTTTTCTATATTAAAATCATCATGTATGAGAATCACAATGCATAAAACCTTGAATAATTATTCTGCACATCTTTATGTGTAGGAGGAGCCCAACACAGGTTCAGAACATGACATGAAAGCCTGGAAAACGCTGACCGATTACCTGTCAGCTATCAAGAACATCAGTGAGTGAGCGTCTTCCTTGTTATGACACAGGAACAAAAGAACCACAGTATGAGCATTTATCCACCCATCTTCTGCATGTTTTACTTTAACACAGGTTCAGAAGTTGAGGTCACACATGAGATCTCTATCGATGACTTGCTTGGCCACGTAAACCGTGAATCATATTTTCGCTACAGTGGCTCCCTCACCACGCCTTTGTGCAACGAAGCAGTGGTTTGGACTGTCTTTAAAGAATCAATTAAAGTGGATCATGAACTGGTATGTTTCACTCATTAGCATTTGGCACCTCAAACACAAATATAGATACAAGGTTTTAGTAGTCAACACAAATCTTACTCATTTAAAGATATTTTTATAAAAATTTGACCTCTGACATGTTGCCGATAAATGTCTGGGCTAAACCCTAATTTTTAGAGAGTTATTAGCCTCCGTTTATCCACCTCATTTTAAATATCTGAGCATGGGTGCTATGTAGGGTTAAATATGTGTGGATCTTTTTTAGGCATTTGATTAAATTTTTTTGTGTTTTGACAATATGTTGGAAAATACATAAATCATCATTATACTTGATGAGCTAGTTGAAAGACATATCTCTTAATGGAGGTTTTGATCCACAGCAATCTGTGTAACAATTAAAGTACCAGCTGCCCTATTTTATTTAAAACGAGCGATTCACTTTAAATTAGCAATAAGCACAATTTAGCTTAACGAAATGACAAAAGATGCATTTCCATTTTATGGACTAATAATAATAATAATAATAATAATAATAATAAGAAGATTGATTCCTCCTGTGAAATTCATACGGATATCACATTATTTTTATTATGTTTATTTTCAATTTAGTTTATTTACATAGCGCAAATTAACAACATGCCATCTCAAGGCAGTTTACACCTCAACCGGATCATACGCTCAGATTGATTGCATTAACTCATTGACTCGAAGGCAATCCCTAAAACTGAGCATGCTTGTAGCGACAGTGGAGAGGGAAAACTCCCTTTTAACAGGAAGAAACCTCCAGCAGAACCAGACTCAGCGTGAGCAGCAATCTGCCAAGACCAACTGGGGTTCAAGGAGATAGAAGCAGACATGCAGAAAGAAGCAGAGATACAAAAGAAACTGTAAATCAAATACAACTCCCTTTATTGCATTGAGATCTTTTTAATTGTGTTTTGATATACATTTTGTGATCTATTGCTTCTTTCGTCTTTTTCGTCAGATATCAGTTTCAATTTTAGAATATGAAAAGAATTGTCAAAAGAAGAACACTCTGAATGTATGTGAGGATCCCGGTGTGCAGCTCACAGTCCAACCTGGCTTGATTAAACATTTTGTTAGTTTGGTCACCGGCTGCCTGCTTCACATAACAGTGATGTGAGGATCATTGCTGGCCAAACTTTATCATTTAACCCACATGTCACAACACAATTGTAGCATTACAACGAATTGAATCAACATAGCAGCACAAGTCTAACAGGATCGTAACGGCAACAAAAACAAAGATTTGACATCATGATATTCTCACCAGTCCATGAGGAGAACAGCTAGCTTCCCGTCAAACTAGAGCTGTTTCTACTCTCCGAGTGCTCTCCATCTTAAACTTCTTTGACAGAGACGGCAGTTCTTCTTTGGCAATAATGACTCCTGATTGTCTTAAGGTGAACGTGTTGATCCACTGGATGCACCGTATTCCATTTTGTCTGTTCATATGCATGTATGTGCACGCGTGGCCGGCCCAGCTATGTAAACAAGAGACTCAAAAACAACACAGAGAGATTGACTGTGAAATGTGACAATAGTTTATCTGAAAAGATACCTTTATTTCTTCACAAAACTATCTCATAAATCACTTTTTTATCTAAAATAATGATATTTTGCTTAATGCTTCTTTAAATCTATTATATGCATCGTTCTTTTAAGGAGTTAATGTATGTGCAGCAATTATAATGATGTTCAATGTGCATTTATTCATCGGAGGAAATTTTTGCAAACACAAGAAGACGACAATTTTCACCATTTAATACCAATGGGTAATAGGATTAAATTGTGTGCAAACATCCTGTAAAATTATTTTAAATTCTAATTATGTTTTTTTACCTCGTCGAGCAAAACTGAGAATTTAAAAAAATAGGAAAACATGAGTTTCTTTATACAGATAAAAAGTTTGACTATTTTGATCCAGCTATTTCCCTCAGCTGCTCAGGGATCGCCACCCCAAGTCAGTGCAGCCTACAAACCCTTAGCAGAGGTTGCAAGTCAGATTCCCGTCCTGATTCATTTCCAGAGTCCTCAGTATTAAAGAAACAAAATTACCCTTCTAAACGAAAAAGGGACTTTGGAAAACATAATTCATTTCTGCTTTATAGAAATGCACCTGTTCTGTGAAGGCCTCAGATGTTTTTCAGACATAATTAGTAATCAAAAAGAATGCTGAAGACCAAGGAAAACAGCAGGCAGTTCATGGATAAACAACAGAGACAGGGAAGCTTATCAGAGTTAATGGATGGAGCCACATACTGAAAGAAGATCTGTTAAAGTAGATTTCACATTGGAACAGAGGTTTTCCCTTCAGTTGGACATATAACATACTTACCATACAGTCAGAGATAAGGAATAGTTCAGCTTTAAGATAATTGATGTGTTAGTATTACCCAGCCAAAATATAGAAAATATATAGAGATTTTGTTAAAAATTTGTGGCAAGACCTGAACATTTCTGGGAGGTGGAAACAAATCTGACTGAGACAGAGTTATTTTTCTACTAGGATTGGGTTAAAAAACAACAACGGCAACAAATGCTTTATTGATGTGTACACTGGTAGAAACATAAAATGAAGGATGGGGCTGAACAAAATATATGCCACTGATTGAATATTTGTATTGAAAGCCATGCATCTTTTTAAACCCACTTTATAGTTGTGTTCTATATAATAGAATAAATTATAACATTAACCTTTCTAAGGCTTTGTATCAAAGCTTTCTGCAAAAAATATTTCATTCCTCAGCAAAAACCTTTATGATAAAGATACACTTATGGTCTCCTCTATAACCATAAAGACTGGAGCACTGATCTGTTAAGCTGCCAAAACTTTTGGACTTGACTGAATGTCCTTTTTTCGTAGTTTAGGCAATAAAACCTGAGTCCGATGCAGCAGGCATTATCCTTGATGTGCCTCTAAAAGTACTTAAAAGTGGTTTAGAAAGTCGCTGGATCAGCAGCGTCATTTACCTTCATAGACTCAGTTAATGCTAGAATTAGTCTGGAATCCATATTTTGCACGCATGGTTGCACATCACTGGTGTATAATGCAGAACTAGTACGTTAAATGACATTTCCAAATACTAACTAGAAAGCATTAGTGTTTACACTAACATTAACAAGCTGCAATGGCAGCTTTAAATCTTAAGTTTGTAAAACTGGAAAAAAACTATAATCCATGTGGATTGAATAAGTGCACTTTGAATGATATCCCATCAAATGACTTATAATGTTAAAAGCATTATTGTAAATCCCTTTTAAACCTTTTTTGAAGATATACACTCATACATGGCATTTGAAATACGAAGCTCAGAGGCTCTGCAAAATAAACCTGAGGAACTGCATGAAGAAAATGCTGAGTGACGCCTGACAGCCTGATTTATGTGGGGCTTAATGGAATGTGCGAGCGTAGCATAGCTAATCTTATGTGATGACTAACTATTTAGCTATTTAAACAAAAGGCACAGTTTATCAGCTGCAAAATGTCGGCGTCAGTAAAGGATGCTGGCGGCAGCCCTATCGCATATGAGGCATTGTCAAGAGCAGGATTAGCGAATTAGGTAAAAACTGATATAGATCATAGAGTGCAAAATTCAAAAAAACACCCTTTTTGACAATTCATGAGTTAAATTATTTGCTTTACGTTTTCACAAGTAAATTTAAAGAATATTTAGACCCTCAAAATGGAACTTAACATCTTCCTCTTAACGTGTTGTCCCTAAATGAATGCATAGATCCAAATTGGTGGGCCCTTGTGCTTTTAGTTAAATTATAGTAATCTGTTTAATCAGTTCCTCTCCGTGAGATCTTATCATTACCGAGCAATAGGACAAAACCCATCTGGCTGAAAATAATCTAATCTTGTGTATGATCTATAAGCAATGACGCGGCGGCAACCTCTCTGCATGTTGATGTCTCTTTTGTTAGATTTTTCCCCGTTAAACCAGTACAGGTACAGCACATGAACACGCGCTTGATCTTATCTTCATTTCTTTCTTTCTTTCAGGGAGGGATGATTCAGTCCGCAAATGAAGCGACTTTATCTTCAAAGATTTATGCGTTTGGATAGAAGTTCAGTTATCAAAACATAATACAGAGGTGGAAATCAGTGTTAAACGCAATGAATATATATATTTCTAATTAACCTATTGATATTTACAATAGATGTTAGTAATAACTAGATAATTCAAAACCAATTGCTACCTGTAGTGTAGTATGTAGTGATGACTAAATTACTGAAAATAATTAAATACTTGTTGGTAAAGACAACTTAAAGATATCTCCTATGTGAGGAAACTATGCTTAAAAGTTTTGTATTCTCCTTTATTGACTCTGGTCTTCAGCTCTTTGCAGATTTCCAATGGTAACCATGTATTACCTGCAGCGTTGGGACTAACAGTGGTGGAGGAAGTACGAAAAAGTAGTACTTGAGTGAAAGTATTGATACTCATGGTCAAATCTTACTTAACTACAAGTAAAAGTTTCTCAGTCAAACATCTAATCAAGTTAAAGTATTAAAGTAACCACTTTTGAAAACACTTCAGCATTCAAAAGTACATGCATTTAAAAGTATTCAAGTATACATTGTAATTTGTAAGTTTTCCACAATACAAATTTAATTTTGGAATATTACTGTAGTACATTTCTGTTTTCAGAGTAATTTTAAAGAAACTTGTAACTTTTAGAAACCCCTTGATGGATTTATGCGTAGAACCATCTGCTACTGATTCTGCAGCACCTGTGAAGAACTTCAGCATAAAAATGCCACAAAAAATAAATAAGGAGTTATTTTGATTGTTATTTCTGATTTAAAAACCAATCAAAAAGAGTTTCTCACATTTGTGAAACGTCATGCAAATCTCTAAAACAGTGATGTCCAGATTCACTCCTAAGGCTGTTATCCTCCATGTTGAAATTCCATTTTCAGAAAGAAAAACAGAAACAGCAAAGATAAGCTCAGACAAAAAAAACAGGTAACTAGCAGCTTCCTCGAAATCTAGTGGTGTAGAAAGTACTATATTTGACTTTAAAATGTAGCGAGTGAAAGTCATAAGTACCCGCTTTACTTAGGTAAAGATACTGAAAAAAGTACTTACGAAGTGTAATCAACTGGGGACTGATTAAGTTATTTAGTAATAAGTTAATAAATAAAATAAATAAATACCCAGGTATTAGTAATGCCTGTGTACAAGATAGGTAAGGCTTTTTTGTTTAATTATATTTCAAAGTATACATTTTATTTTTGTTAAATTGGTCGAAAAGTATTATTTTTCACCTTCATACCTATTTTATAGCCAACTGAAGGCTGACAAAAAAAAAAGCCCAAACATCTTATTTACCTTTATTATAAGGAACATCATCACATCTACACAATAATATTGCAACTCACTTGTCAAACCACACAAGTCAAAACAGTGCAGATTTTTGTTAAATTAGTTATTGAATTAATTAATAACAACCACTTTATATTCCATAATTTAACATCTAGTATAATTTAAAATTCCAACAACAGGAAAATTTGAAAAATTCTTCAAAACTTTAGATCATAAACCATAACTGCCTAGTTTCTTTTGCTAGTAACTTGTTACTTTCACTGAGGAGTAATAAAGTTATTAACTCAGAAATTTATTTTATGAAGAAAATATTAACCAGAACTAGTAACTTTTTAAGTAACTTGGCTAACTCTGGTGACCTGGAAATTCTAGTAACTTAATTTACTCTAAGATTCTCAAGCTGAGTTTAATGTTTAGCAAATAAATCCATAATTGTTTCATCCCAACAGTCTTGTCCTGATAATTTTTTATCTTTTCATGCTTACTGATATCTGACAGTATGATATTCTGGAAAACAGTCTTTCACCATTAAATTATTTTTTGAGGGTCATGTACATTTCAACTTAAAACAGTATGTGTGCAATGAGACAATACAATCCATACAACACTTGATTTGAAGAGCATGCTTTTATTTCAGCCATGTTTTACAGTGAGTGTGCTGAAGTGGCATACATTATTATTTTTATGCCAAAACTTCTGCAAGAGATTCAGAAGCTCCTGGCCACGTGTTTTGATTGTTTTAAATTCTATATGCCATGTCTGATGGGGAGCACCTGTAAGAATTGTTCAACTGCAAGATAATGCTCACTGGAATATTCAGAAATGTATAATTACCATAACAACTGCCATCCGTTTGAAACAATATTGTTTCAAAGGCTTCGGGTGAGTTGTTTTTCTTTTCTCATCATGAGAAACATTTGAAAAAGCCATTGATTAAGGCTGAACCATCACTGATGTCTTTTTTAACCAAATGTTTTTTCTATGCCTACTTGCCTGTTCTCCTTTTTGTCTGTATGCCGTTTTCCCAGTTTTGTTACAATTTATTAATTTAATGTCAAAGTGTAAAACAAGTTCAAAATGTAATGTAATGTAAATGTACCTTTAACTCTATCAGATGGCGATGTTCCCGAAACACGCAGGATATCACGACGTCTTCCGGCCCAGGCAGGCTCTTCATTCCAGGAAGGTCCTCACCACGGCTGCGGCTACTGTCCCAGGACCTGTCTTATTCTATCTGCTGTTGTCGTGTCTGTTTGCCCTCTTCAGTTAAGATCTGTTTGTAAAATAGAGTAGAAAACTGTATCTTAAAACAACTATTCTTGAAACATAATATACTAATAAAACCTAATGTAACGTTATCAGGGATGATGTTAGAATAATAATTGTTTTTATGCATCACCTTTATAAAAAGGTGTTCGAACTACAAAGCATTAGAGTTGGGACTTGATTTTAATTCTATATTTTGTTATATCTGCACACCTACAATTTATTTTTATGATTTTGTCATTTGCACAGTAAATAAAAACAGAAATAAATGCTAATAAATGTGAAGATTTTAGACTGTGAAAAGTTTTAAAATAAGCTACCTTTCTTTTATTCTTGTGTCTGTAACTCTGTAATTCTGATTATACCTTGTGTGTGTGCGTGTATATATATATATATATATATATATATATATATATATATATATTACAACCAGACATGGGGGATATACTTAACAGAAATTGCTGAATTCCCTGTTACTTTAATAAGTGCAATGTATTCTTATGACTTATAACCTTTAAATGTGTTCTTTGAAACGTGACTTCTTCCTTTTATTTTGGGTTATAGAACCCATTATTCTCTCGATTCATTGCACAACATATTAGGATGACAGCACAGACAGGGAATGTTTTGTTATAAGGACAGAACATTTAGGAACATAAGATCCACTGGGACAAAATTTTCATTCTGATATCTGAAACTTTCTACCATAAGTATATTTGACTCTGGATTTACTCCTTTATTAAACCAGATGGTAACAAAGACGAAACAACCTTAAGTCATTGAAGCCTTTTCTCAGCAAATATCAACAAAGCATTTTTATTATGCAAACAGTAAAAAGTGTGGCTATCTATACTTTATGGGAGTAATTATTTTTAGACAACTTTGTAGTTCTACTCCTTACATCTTAAAAATAGACTGAGTTTTGTTTTATTTAAGCACATTTTTGAGATGGCCTGTTGGTATTTAAAAAAAATAAAACATCAAAAATAATTAGAAGTTTAACAGACTGTATAGTTTAACAGACTGTATTCCTGGGATGTTTAACAAAACCATTGACATAGGAATTAAGTTTTACATATCTAGAAATGTTTACACAATATGTATTTTTCCTTAAAATGTTTTTATGACATCTGAAATATATTTACTTATAATCAAAATGATACAAATGCTGATTAGTAACAATAGGAATATGGAGATCTGAAATTAATTTCTATACATTAAAATTTTTATTCTAGAAGTGAAGAATGTCATTTTGACAATTTTTTTTTTTAGATATGTAAAATACATATTCAGTCAAACTAATGGATATCAAATGGCATGCCATGCTTGAATTGAGTTGATAAATGAATCTATTTAGATAAATATTGTCTGTCAGCAGGTGAGGATGAAGAATTAACACATTGCTCTACCTGGTAGGACCTATGCATCGTATCATTGGGTTCCTATTCATGTGGATTCTATCTTCTATTGTACAGTAAAAACTAAGTGTCTGTTTGCAGCCGCTTTGGATGTTAGCATTCACATAAATGGATGTTATTAGCGACCGTCAGTCCCATAAAATGGCTTCAGATTGTGCCTCCTACCTATCAGTAGGCTCAGTAGGCTGGTATCAGTGAATGAATCATAATTCTAACCCTAACATAGTTTCTTTTTACTAGCTGTTAATCTATTTATGTATAATCTGAAAATAATTTCTCTAGTTCTTCATGCATTGTAAAAAAAAGGAAAGGAAAAAAGATCCACGTCACAAACCAAAAACTAAAAATCTCATATTCTGTCAACTAAGTTGTTTTTAAATGCCACATTTATTCCATGTGAGTAAAGCATTTAATTCATTAGAAGTAAAACCTTAAAACATAGTTTGTTTTAAATGGGAACATTTTAAGTAAAGTAGACAAAAACTAAAGTAGGTAAATAGTAAATAAAACTTAGAGGGTTAGAGGCAGCCAAAGTTATTATTGATAAACTGCATGTTATCAACCATAAGAAACCTACTACAAGGTTTCACTACAGCCTGAAGCCATTCAATGGGACTGGTGCTGGTTGCCTTGCAATTTTATTTTTTCTAAAGGGTTGCAAGGGAAACAATAGTTTATATATATATATATATATATATATATATATATATATATATATATATATATATATATATATATATATATATAATTATATTCTTTTGTGAATTAATGCAGATCATTCTTAAAAAGATCCTTGTCAAAAGGAAAAGCAATATTTGTTTTTAAAACCTAATGTGTCTAACTGACCCAGTGAACATTTTTTTTATTGTGTTCACAAAACCATGACAAAGCTGTTCTGACTAAATCAGAAAATAAAACAACGTAAGGAGAGCAGAGACAGAGGACACACTGAACAAAGTTTACTGAACAAAACCTGCTCCCGACCAAGTTAGCTCTGGGGAGAATGTTTCAACTGTGATTGAAACAGAGGCTGAGAAAACTCTGTGAAATGAAAAAAATCTGTCTCCCTGATTTCAGGTTTAGAAAACTGTACGTTTTCAGTAAACCTGCTTTTTGGAATAAATCCCGAATTCCCAGTTAAAATGCTGAATGTTACAGTGCCTTGCAAAAACATTTACTCCCCTTGAACCTATTCTAATTTCATCCCATTACAACCACAAACAACAAAATGAGATTTAATACTCAAGCATAAAGTTTTTAATTTTAAAGGAAAGGAAAAATGCCTCATTGTTTTAAAATGTTTTTACAAGTTTGACATTCACTTCTACTCTCTCTACCAATAAATACTGTCAAGTGTATACAGAGCAAGGAATTAGATTGGTTTACATTGCTCAAATTAAAAAGTACAAACAATGACCACTCTATGTAAAAAAGCAAGTTTAAAAGGGCTAAGGATAGGATAAAAATCAGGATAAGAGTACAATTTACAAGTGTGCTTTTATTTTATGGTGACTAACTAAAAAAAATAATTTTTCTCTCTTAAATATTAAATAGTGTCATCTTGTTTTTATTCACATTGGATACCAAATGTTTTCTGAAAGAGAAGTGCTAGAGAAAAAAAGTGCATCATAAAGACCAACCAACAAACCAGGAAGGTCAGTAAGAAATTTCAAAACAGCATTAGGGGATGAAAAAAGCCCTGAATGCCTCCATAGCAGTCTGTTTAGCCCATCTTGTTAAAAGGGACCCATCTGTCAGGTAAAACAGGTTTCTAAGCCTTTGTAACAGTTTTTTTTTGTAGTGAAGCAGGAATTAATTGGTTTGTGAGCACATCCCAGGGGTAAGAAACCCCTAGAAGATCAACCTTATCTTTGTAAATGTGGCCTTCAATGGATGAAAATCAATCTCTTTAAAACCTTCAAACAACAATTTAAGTAATGCAGTTAATACATTATTCGTTTTCTTAGAACCAATATTACTGCTTTACTTTCAGTAGCAAATGCAAACCAAGAGTTTCATTGCATTCTTTTATAGCATGAACAAAGCACATTTTACCCATATTTTCAGCCAACAGCTACCGGTGAGCAAAACTCAAGGAATGGGAAAAAAATGTTGAAAACCAAATAAAAAAAGAAGAAGAAGAAAAAAAAAAAAAACGTTCTAAAAGAGTTTTAAAACTGACACCAGGCAGTTAAATTCATGCTCAAAGGAGGACTTTTCCATAAGTCTGGGCCACACAGATGACCTCAGAAAAGACCACAAACCTGTGATCAGTGACCTAAACGGAGGAATAATGGATTGTGGACTGAGTATGCCGTAAAAAAATAATAAAAAGGGAAGACAGGTGCAGAAGCAACAGGAGTCTGTAGTACAAAAGAGCCAATACAATACAGGATCTTACAGAGATCCTGTAATGTATTGTCCATCTGATCTAGGAAGTAGGTTGCTCTGCAGAATCTGTTGCAGAAAATAAAACGATGAGGATAGTGCACAATAGCTGCTTTGCACAAGCTGTCTGATGATTGTGGCAAAAAGTTGACAGTCTGGGGATTTTCCCTGGAGAAATGAAGCAGATCATCACATACAATTGATGTAGCCCAAAAAAGGGAGCTTTTTCCTCAAAGCTTTTTCCTCAAAGCTCTTAAAGGAAATCACAACCTTTTCAATGCATGTGCCATTGTCTAAACCCCCTTTGGTTTTATTGTTACAAAAAACAAAAACAAAAAACAGGTTAAGAATTTTTCCTAAATTCAAAGATGCAAAAGGAGAATTCAATCAGTAATGTGGTAACAGTTTTATGGTAGGTTTTGTATAGCACTTTTTGCAGATAAAAATAAATTACTTTACAGCTAAAACACATTACAACACAGAGATATAAAAATAAAACACAATAACGTCTATAAAACAGGTTACCCAGTTAAATCTTCATTCCATCCATTAGGGGGAACTATGATCTGCGATGATCTCACGACACACATACATTTTTTTAAAGACGTTTCCCAATGGAAAACAAGCAAGGACAACAGAGCAGTCTAAATATCATCTTAGTGAGCATTAGACTTTGATGTTTCTAAGATGATATTTCTTTGATTATTATGCCTGCATTCTGGTGTACCCTTTTGAAAGCTGGTGGATTTCGATTGGCTGGTTGTCAGATTGCCCTGGCACTAAACAGTCATCATATGCCAGTAACTTTTATAATCAGAGTTACTTCCTTGATATATTAACTTTTAAACACTTGATTTACGTGTCTTGCCAAAAGCAGGCTGAGGAAGGTGTGAAAGAAAAACAATAAAGCAATTTATTTGTTTAGCTTTTTCCTTGTTATAATCCTCCCTAACATTGCAGTGTTTTATGTTTTATTTTTGTACATCCCAGCCTCACAAACTGTGAATCATGCTTTCACCTCAACCCCAACAAGGAAATTCTAAGTAAATGAGACTCAAAAAAAGTAAGACTATTGCCACTAGACTAAATTTCAGACACATTCTAACATCTACGCCTGCAATAATGCACAAGTATAAGATCACTTGATAAAGTTTGTCCAGAATTGTATAAGGTATGAAAGACTTCTGTGCTATGTGCAGCCAGGCACATATTATTAGGAATATATTTAATACATTGAGTGAAAACGTAATGTCTTTGCAATTTCCTTTTTTAAATCTGAAAAATAAATAATCCTTAGACATATCATCAACAATGTATGCCTAGTTTAAGGCACAAATTCTTGTACATATCTTGATTTGCTCTCCTTTCGTTCCTCCTAGAGCAGTTTTTAAAAAGTCTTTTTTTCAGTATTGGAATATTTCTTGAATAATGTATTTTGATTTTCATAACTTTATTATTGCAGTTACTCCTTTTATTTCTATACTTCCCAGTAGATTTATCAGTCAAGGTTGCCATTGAAAGTTTTTTAAAGTTTCCCCAAAGTTATATCTTAGAAAAAGTAGTGTGTAAAATGTGTCCAGAGTCATGGTGCCTTAAAAAGTATTTATATCACTTGAACTTTTTGACAAATTGTGTGTTAGAATGAATGTTAGAATGGCCAAACTTTGGAAAGGCACCCTTCTCCAAGTCTGCATGCGTCAGAAGGCAGAGTGTAGGACTGACAGTTGTGCAAAATGTTACTATAGACTTCCCCCGGTCTTCACATCTAAATAATTAGAGACTGAACCCATTAACTCCCATTAAGGTTAATGCTAAATGGGTGATGTGCCAGTCAACAATGAGGTGATCCAGTATATAGACTGTGGCTTTCCGCTACTTCCATGATAGGAGGGGAGCCAAAGTAATCACTCCTACTCAAAAGTTGAAAAGGCTATACCTTTAAAATTTTGTTCCATTGATATTGCAGTTTCATTGACGAGGGCTCTTGTTCACCCTGAACTTTGGGCTGACTTAACTTTGAGTTAAGTAGGGGAGTCTGAGTGATCTCACCCGTTCTGAAATATCATAGAATAAGGATAACCGTTTCTACTCAGAATAGATCAATCCCAAATTTGCAATGGTGCCCCTCTTGGGCTGCCATTATCTTTTAGAAATTTGGTTTTGTATAGACTTTGAGCCAGTTATTCTAATTTAAACATATAGTGGAGGATTTTCGTGAATTTTTGAAAAGACCTGCCGTCTCCACTTTTTAAAAAAATGGACATGCACAGCCTTGTACCTGCTCCCACGAGGGAACGCCTATTAATCGAGTTTGAGAGCACAGACAAGCCCATTTCTCCTCATGCACGCTCCGTTTAAATGTAGCTGTTTGCATCACTCATACAAGCTTACTTTCCAAAAGAATATTTACAATTTTTCCAATATGTCAGACTCACCACCAGTAAGTGAAAATGAGGACGAGCAGGTAGGACGGCCTTACGTAAACATATCACCAGAAAGATTGACAATTAGGAGGACCACTTATTTTGATGATCCACCAGGAAGAAGAACATGCTCCATTATACCTTTAATTAACAGTTTCTGAATACTGAAGTTCTCCTTTTCGGTTTGTGATTGAGGAAAACTCAGCTCTGCCTTGATTTCGCTGAAGACTCGAGAGAGAAGCCTGATGAGACAGAGACCGTCACCAGGGGGTTTGGCAATCCTCACAAAGCGTCCAATCATTTGAGAACTCCTGAACATTGAGAAGTCTAGAAGAAGTACAAAATCTAGACTACATATCTAACTAGAATGTCAAGAAGCTAAACTAGAATGACACTTAAGGTGAGCACTAAGCTAAAATCCCATGTTTAAAAGGTCATGATGGGTTTCCTTCTCTGCCTATTTCACAAAACCAAGACAAGGGATTACGTCTGGATATGCCGGCTTAATGAAACCTTGACCGGGTTACACAAAAGCAGCCACACTAGCTACCCTGGTGATTTATTCCTTACAGCTAACCTGCTCCGAAACAGGCTTACTTCATCCTACTTCCTTATCTGTTCAATCACCGTCACAGAAACCAGTGTTTTTTTTTTTTTTCCTTCAGTCATCCTGTTTTCTTTTCTTTTTTTCAGCCTATATTCAAAAATACTTATCTACATTCTTACATGGTTATTTTACTTATTCAAACATTAGTATGTAGCCTACGTATAGCATTGATACCTTGATAATTTTCTCTGTGGGCATTGTTAAAATTTCATTATGTTTTTAAAGGTGACTGTTTTCCAGATTTGACAGAAAGGCTTTTAATAGACCATTTATGTGTTGGAGGGATTAAAGAAATGGCTGATAAAGAAGCAAAATGTTCACTGCGACACACACAGACCATCTGGAGCATAAATCAGCTTTCAGAAATATTGTATGTGAGGACAGGGTTAAAGAAATGGCTGATAAAGAAGCAAAGGTGTTGTAAAGTCAGGCAACAACAGTAGCTCCAAACACATGTGTCTTCCTTTAAAAAAAGCATGTCCATATTTGACCTTTTTTTTTGACACTAGTCTGCATGAACAAAGCCATACCTTGGCTTTTAATCAGATAATGTCTGTCTACTGTTTTGTTCCTGTATGCATCAGGGTAGGCTGAAACACTTAGGAAAGAACTAACATTAGTATTTGTTTGGGCCTTAAATGAGTAATATCCTTAACCTGCATAAGTTAGATAGATAAATGTAGTTCAGTTTGAATTCTACACAGTACAGGTCTGGGAAGGCCTCACAAGTGGGACATTCACAGATACCAGAACATTCTCATTCAGTCTCCATTCCTGGACCTGTTCCCCAGGTTAACATAAGCAATGTTTTTTTTAATCAGTGATGCAGAAACAGAATGTGATTAAATAATTACTTATGTAACAGCAACAACTGGCACATCTGCCTACAAAAGACATACCTGTTTTTAAAGGTGAACCACTGCAGTATAAGGCTTTCATAAGAGCATTCGAACATGCAGTAGAGCAGAAAATTGATAACGATCAACGTAAGTTGTATTTTTTGGAATAGTTCACTGCTGGTGAACCACAGGAGCTAATCCGCAGTTGTATATATATATATATATATATATATATATATATATATATATATATATATATATATATATGGCTCCCAGCAGAGGTTACCATGAGGCAAAACGTTAGCTAAAAAGCACTGTGAAGATGAGTTAAAAACTGCAAATGCCTTCATGGAAAAAGCTATTAAATCACCACAAGTGTAGTCTGATGATGTAAAGGCTTTAAGTGCTTATCCTATGTTTTTCATTGGATGTCGCAACTCTATGGAGGATGTTGAGTTTTTGGAGGAGATGGACAATGCCACCAATTTACAGATGGTGATATCCAAGCTGCTGTACAAAATCAAAGAACGTTGGCATGTTGAAGCGTATGAAATCCAAGAGAAATATGGTCATAGAGCAAGATTTGCAGATTTAGTAAACTTCATAGACCGCTAAGCTAAAATAGCTGCAAACTCTGCCAAAACATCAAGTGCCTTTGAGAAGCCCTTGCTTCTTGTAGCACAATTAAAGGTCAAACACACAAGGAATTGTTAGACTTCTTGAAGTCAAAAGGCCTATGTTTTGGCTCTCTGATTCCTGGTCATATTAGTAAATCCTGCAAAAGAAGAATTGAAGGTGGAGAATGTTCACTAAAGCACCAAGATATTCTACACATTGTGAGAAAAGAATGTTCTGTTGCACCTAAAAATAAGCCAGCTGGTGGAAAGGAAGCCCTTCATGCTCAAGTCACCATCATTCAAGAGACATGCAGCCTTAAAGGGCCAGAGAGAAAGAATGCATGCTCTGTATAGTACCAGTTAAGATAAAATCAAAAATGAGTGATAAGTACATAGAGACATATGACTTCCTAGACCCAGGATGCAAAGCAACATTCTGTACAGAAGATCCTCAAAGAAAACTAAATGTAAAAGGAAAGCCTACACGGATACTCTTAAGCACTATGAGTAGGGATAAGCCAGGGGAACAGAAATTTATAAACTACACTTATACTCTGGTGGGTGTTCTTTTACGATTTCGTCAAGAGCCAATAGCACTGATGGCAGACATTAAGTCAATGTTTTACCAAGCCAACTTACCTGACAGAGACGCTGACCTCCATTTTCTTTGGTGGGCAAATGGCAAGCTTGATGAACCAATAAAGGAATATAGAATGACAGTGCATCTCTTTGGAGCTAAATCCTCATCAAGTGTGGCTTCATATGCACTGAGAAGAACAGCTGAGGATCACAAGGACAAAGTGTCTTTGAAAGCAGTACAGACAGTTCTATACCACCTTTATGTAGACAACTGTCTAAAAAGTGTAGCTTCCTAAGATGATGCAATAAAACTTGTCGGTGATCTTCGCGCCTTGTGCGCCAGTGGAGGATTTAAATTAACAAAGTGGACAAGCAACAGTAGGAAAGTCCTGCTGTAGATCTCTGAAGAACACAGAGCCACAGAAGTAAAAGACCTGGATCTTGGTCATGAGGCTTTACCTGTTGAAAGAACTCTCAGAGTGCAGTGGGACACAGAAGCAGACGTGTTAATTTACACCTTCAAGCTGAAAGACAAGCCAATAAACAGAAGAGGCATTTTGTCAGTCATTAACTCCATTTTTGAGATGCATAAAGCCTACAGATTTTGTATACAGTGTTTTTGCGCAGTTGCATCATTATTAAGATGCTTTTAATTATGCATATGGCACTGTTTCTTATCTTTTGATGAAAAATGACCAAGGCGAAATGTGTTGTTCTTTTCTCATCAGGAAGTCAAGAGTATCTCCATTCAAGCAAGTCATAATTCCCAGGCTTGAGTTGACAGCGGCAGTGGTTTCAGTAAGAATGGACAGATTATTGCAGCAGGAACTACAACTTTCACAGCAACCATCTGTTTTCGGGAGGGACAGCACTACTCTGCTTAGATATATGACAGTGAATCATCACAGTTTTAAAACTTTATTGCGAACAGAGTTTCGCTGATCAGAGAAGCAACAAAAATAACTCAATTGAAGTACAGTATTTACCTTTAGCTGAAAATCCTACAGACCAAGCTAGCAGAGGCTTAAAGGCAAGGAGTTTGATGGAAGGACGAACATGGACCAAATTTCTGCTGAATGAAAATGACTGGCCAGGGCAGCCGCTGAGAAAAAGAAATTCATCAAGAAGATCCCGAATGAAAGAGATCAGCAACTGTTAATGCAGTGAAAGCTGAAGAAATTGATTATTATTGAGATTTGAATAAGCTGAAAAGATCAGTTGCCTGGATTATAAAGTTGAAAAAAGTGCTGTGGAGTTTAAAAGAAGAAAGACAGCAGTCCTCAAAAATTATCCATAACAAGGAAAAGGATCCTGAAAAGCAAAGGGTAAAGTTGCAAGTGCATATGAAGAAATTTAAATAGACTATTGAAAGGAAATCACTAACCTTAGATGATCTTGAAGCTGCTGAATCAGAAATTGTTCACTTCAGTCAAAGGCAACATTATGAGAAGGAAATCAAAATCCTTCAGAAAGGAGGACAGCTCAGTCACAATAGCCAGCTGTTCAAGCTTGACCCTGTTCTTCGGGATGGGACACTGAAGATTGGTGGAAGACTTAATAAATCTGCTCTGCCTGAAAATGCTAAACAACCTGTAATCCTTTCTAAACACAGCAAAATTTCTGAACACATCCAGAGGGATATTCATCAAAGAACTGGTCACTGTGGTGGCAAATACGTTCTGTCGATACTGCAATGCAAGTTTTGCATTCCACAAGCCAATTCAGCAATTAGAAAGATTATCAATAAATGTCATACTTGCCGCAGGATTTCTGGAAAAGCTGGAGAGAGAAGATGGCAGACTGACCCGAAGACCGCCTTCTACCAGATCAACCTCCATTTACGAACACAGGAGTTGATTACTTTGGCCCATTTGAGGTAAAACGGGGCCATTGTGTTGTGAAAAGGTATGGCATAATTTTTACCTGCCTCACTCTCAGAGCGGTACACATTGAAGTCGCAGACAGTCTTGACACAGACTCCTGCATTAACGCGTTTCGACATTTCATTTGCAGACGAGGTAAAGTTAACATCATGAGGTCAGATAATGGTAAAAACTTGGTGGCGGCTGAGAGGGAGTTAAGAGAGGGAATTCAAAACCTTGACAATGATTAAAAAGACAAGTTCAAAACAAGACAAAACAAGTTCCAACTGAGGATTGTCTTCAAACAGAAATGTGTGAAGTCGAAAGCATTATCAATGGTAGACTGCTCACAAATGTCTCAGATGACAAAAATGATGTTGAGGCTTTAATATCGAACCACCTGTTGCTGATAAGGTCACAGCCCTTACGCCTCCAAGTACCTTTAGTAAACATGATGTGTATGCAAGAAGAAGATTGAAGCAAGTTCAATACCTTGCAGATTTGTTCTGGACCAGATGGACTCGTAAATATCTTCCTCTTCTTCAAGGGTGCCAGAAAACTTGAAAGGAGATCTTGTGCTGCTGGGATAGTTCCTCTCCTCATAATTCCTGGCAAATAGGGAGGGTTGTGGAGACTTTGCTAGATTTGAGTCGATTAGTCCAAATATTATAAATAAAGACTAAAACCAGCATATTGGAAAGGCCTGTGAACAAGTTATGCCTTTTTTGAAGAGGCTTCATCTGAGTGAAGAAGCTGAAAATGTATATTCATGGACATGAAAATTAGTTTGGCTCTAACTGTTTGATAGTTTAGGTTTGTAATTGCTTAGTTCTCCCGCTACCCAATTAGGGACCGGATTATGTAAGAGCCAATTTGAGACAAATTTAGTTATAGTTTTAAAAGGGTTAAAATACAAGATTGATACATTTTTGTTGTCAAGATTATAATTTAAAAAACTCTAATATTAAAAGCATAGAATATAGAAATGCAATTTGAAATGCATATTTTTGAGCTTCCTGCATGCTGTAATTCTATACGTGTTGGTTTTTTTGTTTGCTTGCAACAGATATGCTGGAAGCAACACAGTTTTTGATCGAGTTTATATTATTAGAATGTGGATGCTCTCTTATTTTTGTTTTCTTTTATTAAACATCACAAGTTAGAGAACATTATCTGGTCTTGCGCATGTTTCAATACTTGTTGCTAGACTGTTTTTCAATGCGGCACAGAAGAAACTGAAGGAGCTGGAGTGCTGCTACAGGGAGCGACATTACAGTTCTTTGAGCTGAGTGGTAAATCACCAACTGGCAACGGCGTTCCATGTCGAGCTTTTAGCCAATCGTACAAGGAAGCAGCTGTGACGTATCACATTATTAAATTTTCTTTACAACTAATAGAGTTAACTGATAAATCTAATCCAGTCATAAGAAATGCACAAGCATCTTTCCCATACATTATCGGCACGTCCTTTTCAAATAGAGGAAAAAGAGGTTATTTAAGCTAAAACAGACTGAAAAACAGGTCTCAGGTAAATCAGCTAACAAGAACTATGGGTGCAGCCATGTTTGTTTCGCTTCAGCCTGTCACTTCTAGTTGACGCCATACACTTCACTGCACTTCATTGGTTTTGAAACATTTCTTTATTTGAGGCAACTGCCTCTTTTGGCTTCTGCAAGATGTATTTTTGGGAGTTTGTGAATTCACAAATCTCAAGACAATTCGTCGTGGTAAATAATATAAACCTCTTGATGAACTTTCCCAGCCACAGAAAATGAAGTACATCATGTAGGAATTCTACAATTTTGCATGTAAATTGAATTAGGCTACAGTTCACACTAGAAACTTTAATACAATTAAAAACTAGAATAAAATTAATCATATCCCCTCTTTGAGTTGTTAATAACTGATTCCAGTCAGTGCACAGGTCTTGATCCAGAGTTTCCTGCATTGAAGAAAAATATTTAAACCACTAGAGCATAAAGAGGAAATGCTCAGATAAAAAAGAGTAATAAAATCTTTAAACTCTATGATTTACACATTTTGCCATATTAGCTTCATTTATGGGTTATTGTTGTTCATTTGATAAAAAAGTAATTAGTTAAATTATTATGTTTAGTCAGTTAAGAGAAGCAGACAGGAAGTGCGTGTTTAAAGCCATTTAGGTGTTTCTTCACTTCACTGTTGTTTACCAAATCAATGAATCTGTGAATGACCTCATGGTCGGTTAAAAAAAACTGCAGACCTGAATTTACCTTGATCACTAACACCTGCCTTGACATAGTTACACCTATTGAGCCTGGATTTGCCTTTGTGAAACAGAAGAATTCAGGATGTGATGATTATGCTAAGTCAAACTTGGTTTCATCTCTTATCTTGATGTTTTTGAATTCTTTCTTTTGTGAAAATAGAATTCTTTCTTTTGTAAAATATGCCACTGGGTTTAAAATAATCCAAGGATAAAAGGCTGAGAGTTTCTGAAACTCTGAGCCTTAACATTAGTAAACAAAACACCCAGTCTGACCGAGTCTGATCTATTCCCCCCCCCCCTTTTCTTTACAAATATGCCCAACTTGTTTTTGTCGGACATAAAACCTTGGTAAATATCACTGAAGTTTGTGATGGTGACATGAAAAGATATGAAAAGGTTTACCTGGAGGCATGGATAACATTCTTAGGTTGTATAGCAACTAAAAAAACAAAGAAATGCCAAATGTATGTAACTTAAAAGAGGTAATACTTATATTTTATTTTAATTCGGGGAGGATAGCAGCAAATCTCAGGCAGTTGTTTATTGTGGGCTGTTTCATAGTTGTCGTTAACAGCCATTAGTCAGAAAAACGATTATGTAAAGAAGTCTCATTTACACAGGTTTGATCGGAATCTAATCAAGTTTCGAAGGCTTTACGTGAAAATAGTTCATAAGCATTCTTTTTATTATTTTTCTTGGTTTGCATGCAACAAGTTTTTTTTTGACACAAAAAATTAAAAAAAAATAATTTCCCCCTAGAACAAATTTTCCCAAATTACATAAAAAAAATTACATAACGACCCATACCGGTCTGATGGTAACTGGTATGCTTAAATCATGAGTTGTGACGTTATCCACCCATCCGGGTAAGGAGAGGGTCAAGCCCACTGCTGAAATAGGGTGGGAAGCTATAAAAGGGGAGGATTAGGCCTAACAATAGACATTAGGGAGAAACACCTGTACTGCAAAGGTAAGCAGTTGTGTGCGTTTTTTAGCTTGAAAATTCGTTTTTCAGTTTTACTCTGTGCAAATATATTTTTCCAGGTAATTATTTGCGTGTAACAATTGTAACGTTTTTTCTTCACAGATGAATTTGCTTGCAGTTGTTGCTGTTGCAGTGTGTGCTTTCACACAGAGTGCTTACGGTGCATCAGACACAATAGGTAAAACATAAAATAAATCTTATTTCTCCTTAATTATGAACGTGTATCTGTCTGAGCGTACTAATTGAATGTTTTATCTTCCAGCTTGGTGTTACCATGAAGAAAGCTGCGGTAAGTATCCGCTTTTTACCTCCACGCGCTCCAACATCCTCTTGCTGCAGAGGCTCAGTCCGCGTGCCTGCAGGTGAGAGCAAGTGGCCGACCATCGCTGCTCCGTTCTGCAACGGGACGCGTCAGTCCCCCATTAACATCGTGACGGAGAACGCAATGGAGGACGGAAACCTGACTGAGTTCACCTTCCAGGGTTATGGCAGCAGCAGCGCTTTGACAATCATTGAGAACACCGGGAAGACTGGTATGTAGGCTGTGCGCAGCATCCCGCGCGTAAACTCGGGCGGACCAAGATTCTACAGGTGCCAAGGCGCTTAGAATGTCTTGCTTAAGTGTTTTTTTTTTTTTTGTTCCCCTTTAAACACCATTTCAATATACTTTAGATGCATAATATAACAGTTTCTTTCACCCTCATCCTAAACTCCCGCTGCTTTTTGTTTTCTTATTATTTTTTTTTTCTCTCTCTGCTTCAGCGCACCTGATGCCAATTGATGGCTAAAGTCGCTAAACTTTACTCCTCTGACTTGGATGCGTTAAATTAAAGCAATCTGTAGTCAGATTTTTTTGTTTTGTGTGTGTTTTTTTTTTTTTTAGGTTATGCAAATTTGAAATTTTATTTGTTTGGAGTTTTCTCCCCATTAAGGAAGTGAAAGTTGCTATAATTGGCATGCTTGTACCATCTTGTCTGATTCAAAAGATTAAAACCGAATTAAATGTTAACAGATGAGTTGTAGGACAGGCACTTAAAAGGAAGAGAAAAGGTTGAATTTTGTCTTCAGCTGCTTGGTGTAAATTGGAATCTTTCACCCCAACAGAGGCTCCTCTGACTAAATGCAGCCTAAATCTTTTTGTATGGAGAAAAAAATGGAGCTATTTTAATTTAAAAAGAAATGGGCTTGTATATTGAGGCAAGATGAGAATAGTTGAAAGATGTATCATTGTCTTGGCTTTTTTTTTTGTACGGGAGGAGCAGATATGGCTTAAAGAAGCTAATTGAAAAAAGTTAGAAATGTCCCTTTAACTGTGTAACAGCTGTATCTACTTCCATAGATCAATTCAGTCCTGAATAGCTAGATTTTCCAAAACATGTAAATGATTGTGGCACACTGCCGTGGCAAAAAAGCACCCACACCCTCAAAATTTAGTATTTTATTGATTTCTGTTAAAGACAATGTAAATTTATTTATGATGTAATCTGCACACATGTTCTAACATTATTTAGAGTTTGAAATAATTTAGAATATCATGAAATGTTAAAATGTACTGCATTTTGAAGATCAAAAACACCTTGCTGTGAAACTGGCCCCTGTTTAGTGTCCTGCTATAAGGAAAATTGAAGAACTTCACTCCATGCGTTTGAATTCTACACAGCCGCATTCGGTGTTTGTCTCCCGTAATTCCTATAGGACAGATGTAGCTCATTGCAGTCCAAAGAAATTGTTTTATTCAGTTATTGTGCATCTTCATGGGTACTTAAAGTTTAGCGGAGTGCATTTTTAGTTCAAACCTGTATAAAAAAAAAACTCTAAAGTTAAAATGTTCTGTCTTTATGCGTAACGTTCTAGGTGAGTTTTAAATGTCAGGTAATTTTTCCATTGACTTATTTCTGGTTGCATTTTATATCTGAGTACTTTCAGAAGAGTAAAAAAGCTGGGAAGTTTAGGTAACGTTGGATGCTCTGTTCTCTATCGTGATGCAGTACACTCTAGTTCTGAGGAATCTAAAGATGATCTGTACTGAAAGGGTTTTTCAAGAAACTGAATCAATACCATCAGGGTTTTTGCATGTTTTAGATTATTTTTCTCTGCTTAATTAACTTGAGCACTCCCTAAAGTGGAATCTCCCTGAGCTGAAACTGGGTGAACAGCATTCAATGAAGACATGTGTGTTGTTTAGGATGATTGGAAACCTGAAAATAAACTTCAAAGACTTCTTAACAAGCGATTATTGGCACTCGGTGCAGATTTTCTCGTAAAAAATGCTTTAAACCACATAAGGTCTCATTTCCTCAATCATCATGCTATGAGGAAATATCTTTGCTGTTTCGAAGTATATTATGAAACTTTTCTCTGAAGATTACCAAAGGTTTATATTTTAATTCCTGCTTTTCTCCATTTCAATTTTAATTAGATTGAAGTTCAGTAAATTAACTTTTAAGCAATGCTTGAATGAAACTTGGAATCATCCTTTTTTCATTTGTTCATCTGTAGCCAACTTTTTAGATTTATACCATCTTTGATTTTTAATTCTTCCAGTCAAAGTTGGTTTAAGATCGGGGACCAAGATCTCAGGAGGAGGCCTGTCTGAGAGCTACGACAGCCTGCAGTTCCACCTTCACTGGGGAAATGGCACAGCGGTCCCTGGTTCAGAACATACTGTGGATGGCAAGCAATACCCAATGGAGGTATTTAAAATCACTCTGTAAATGCTGTAGTCTTGAGGTTTTTTTTTCTTTTCAATCTTGGCTAAAAAGTTATTTTCTTTTAATTCCTCCCATAGCTTCACATTGTCAACAGCAAATCCTCCTTAAATGGGAACACCAGTCTTGCTGTTGCTGATCCTGAAGGACTAGCTGCTCTAGGTTTCCTCATAGAGGTGAGCGCATATTACCTAACTGGTAGCATAGTTTGCTGTTCTAGATCTGCTTTATCAGCATGCTTTACCTTTTAAAGGAGCTGCCTAATACAGAAAACCAACCAGACAGCTGGAAGACCTTGGCCTCTTACTTGTCCAACATCACAGAGGCTGGTAAGATTAACCTCTTGTGGTGAAGCATGTGTTTTTTTTGTTGTTTTTTAAACTAAGAACTCATTTAAGTTGTATTTTCTTTAAGGTACCAATGCAACAGTAGCAGCTGGGATTTCTCTAGATGATCTGCTTTCAGGAGTGAACCGTACCAATTACTACCGCTACCTCGGCTCCTTGACCACCCCTGCCTGTAACGAGGCTGTGGTTTGGACTGTGTTTAAGGACCCTATCAGAGTCAGCAAAAACTTGGTAAGTGTTCTTATTGCAGGTCCTGAATTAGTCATTTCATTCTATGGTGACATTGATTTGTCAATTCTCCCTCCAGATTGACCTTTTCAGTACAACTGTGCACATCGGCAACACATCTTCGCCTCTGATGGTTAATGTGTTTCGACGTGTCCAGGCAGCACAGCCAGTCTCTACACAACCCAGGTCTGGCTCCTCAGCTCACGCCGGATACTCTCTGGCTCTGATGGGAATCAGCCTTGTCATGGGACGAGTTTAATTTGGAGCTTGGGTTTAGCTATTAATTCCCTAGTATAAAGGACTAAACAATAATGACCTCTCTCCTGCACATGGTACTATTTTTGTATTGAATCATGAAACTTGCCTGGCTTGAACAACCATGCAAAGTTGATGCATATTTAAATTTAATTTTTTTTTTGTATTTTCCTTGTCTCTTTGCACTGTAGAAACGTCTGAATGTTTTAATTGCACTTGAATTGAACCTGAAGCGATTTTTAGCTTGTGTAATGAAGGTTTAAAGTGTAACTGGTTTATGAAGGGATTATCTAAATGTCTTGTACATATCCTCCCTCTCTGGCATTAACTGCACAATGTATGAAGCTACTGGTTGAAGATGACTTTTCAATAAAATATTTATCAGTGACTTCAGCTTTTGGGAATTATATTTTCATATGCTTATCGGATGGAGTGTTTTTGTTCCCTCACCTGTAGAGGCATAATTGCATTGGTTAATGCCCAGTAGCTAATAAGAACCTGTTTAAAACTTCACAAATGAGTAAATTTTTGGATATCAAGCTTATGCTCTTTAAAAAATAATAAAAAAGCAAGCAGCTGAGGTTTTTCTCTACAGACTTGTCTGATTCTAAAAGGTATAGGGGCTGCTGTACTTGGGCCAAACTTAAGAGGTACAAATGGCTTTAATTTTTATTTTTTTGTAATACCAATTTTCCTCCACATAAGAATTGCTGAAGAGTGGAATATTTTAAAATGGGAAGCCTGTCTTTTAAACNCTTGTTGGAGTCTCGCAGCCTTCTTTATAAAAGCTAAATTCTGAAATCCAGAATAAGTCAGGCTTGACTTAACCTAAGGAGTGTATCCTGGCTCTAGCTACTGTACTTCATTCTAATTGCAGGTCTACAGCTTTCTTCAAGTGAGCATGAGGATCAGATTTACTGATCCAGATAAAGATGAACCAGAACATTCTGCAGACTGGTTTTTACAGTAATGCTCACCCAGTGATTTGTGGGGTGTTGAGGAGCAGGAGCTGCTGGCATTGCAGTGGTAGATTACAGAAATCTTTCTAGCTTATTCCAGGGTGCCCATACTACTTCAGGTTTTAATCTATGAGCTTTTATTTTATCCTGAACTCTGACACTTTTGAGGAAACTTCCACAGGTTGCCTGCTCAGGAACAGGTGGTGAAGTTTGGACTTTATCATCTTGTCCTTAAGACTAACAGTTGTGGAAAATTTTGTCTCACGGCTGTGTTATAAATTACGACTGTCTAGAGCTTGGAGGTTATGCTTGTTTGTGTAGAATAGGTTTATGAACTTTAAGAGTGGATCCTTTCAGGTTGTAACAAAGCACACAAGTTCTAAGATTGCAGCAAAGTATCTTAGTTTTTATATATATATGCATTTCTCTTGCCCTAGGCAAAGAGGGGTGTGTGACTCTGTTAGAGCGATTCCCTACCAGCCAGAGAACAAACTCTGCTTGAAAGTTGCGCAACTGAGTAAACCACTGCTTATTTTCTTATAAAAGTGTTTGGATAATGTGCACTTAACTGCAACACTGACAGGAAGGTAAGATTAGAAACTGAATTTAATTTTCTCGGAGCTTATTGTGATGTGATGCTTGTCTAATACAGCTACAGGAACTATCATACACTTTCACAGAAACTTACCTCAAACAGTGCAACTATCCCTTAAATGACATTGCCCACCTGATTATGAAGGCCATTAAAACAAATGTTACCATATTTTGAACTAAATTCAAGCAACAAACACAGTGAGATAAAAAAAGTATCATAGTTAAACATGTTTGAATTATAAAAAGAAAGGGTCTTTAAGTATATTTCACACAACTGGAAAGTTTAAATTGGAATCAATCTGTAGGATGGAAATCTCTCAATAATTGTTTCCTTTTATTTAAAGTCTATGATTACTAATATTTCATAACAGAGTCAAATAAAATACAGGGTTAATGAGAGTTGAGAAAGAGTTGACTGTGTTCCTCAGGTTAAACAGCCATCACCTGCCAAGTTTTTTTGAGGTATGAAAGTATGCCCCTGCAGCCAAGTTTGACACCACGATCTTATGATCTTCGACTAAATGGATAGGAGTTTCAGTTGAGAATCTTCAGAATGTACTTGAGGGAAACTGCCAAGCATACTGTGCATTTGTGTAATGGCTTTGGAGGGGAGTGTAGTTAGGATGACAATACCAATCACTTGTTTGGGTTAGTTGTGCAGCAGTAAATTAGATCATCCCCAACTCTGTGACACTTAAACCGTCTTTTTTATGCATCTACTGTATGTGAATACTTCATCTCACAGCTTAGCCCCTCCCTGCCAAGAGAGAGAAAAATGGTGGAGAGCGCCTGAGGCTCAGTATTATATAGTTATGAGCTACTTTTTCACTGAAAATATTCTTTTATAATAATGCGGTTAGATTGGTTTGGTTTACTGGTAGTGCTCAACACCCCCGACTAGTGGTTAATTTCACTTAAAATGCTTTCCAAACTTTTTTTCATGGTATCTACCTTGTTTTTTAAATCATCTGTTTGTCACTTAGTCTCCTACTCCATTGAAGCCCAATCATTTACACTTTAAAAAGCAGCCCAGCTTAACTTCACTGTAAAAAAAAAAGAAAAGTAGGTAAAACTCAAGATGTTAAGGCATACCCCTTCAGCAAATTCTAAAGTTTAGAACTTTAACTTAATCATTTAAGTTTCGCTTCTAAGTTTACCAATCTTAGAATTTTGTGTTATTTTTAGTTGAAATGCTGTTTTTTACCCTCCAACTTATTTGAAAGTAATGGTGACCAATTGATTAAACCACAAATAGTAAACTTTTACTTAAGATCATACTTTTTATGTAGAGCTTATTGTACCTAAGTGGGGAAATTTGTAATCTACCTTTTTATCTAACCCTGAGTTTTTAACCTTTGGTCTTTATAGTAGCTCCAAGTATCAAATGCTGTTTTCGTTAACAACTAGGCTACCCCTCAGCAGTGCCAAAACTTGATTCCTGGTACCTTAACTAAAGGTTGACTTTCAACTTAAAGGTATAGTGGAGGGTCTTCTTTTTCCGAGTGGATCATCAAAATAAGTGGTCCTCCTAATTGCCAATAATTCTGGTGAGATGTTTACATGAGGCCGTGCTTGTCCCCAATTTTTCCACTATGGTAAGTCTGACATAGTGGAAAAAATGCAAATTTTCTTGTGGAAAGTAAGCTTGTATTGATGCAAACAGCAACTTTTTAAAATAGCGTGCATAATGAGAAATGGGCTCCACACACGTTTAATATACCTTCTCTCTAGGGAGCGGATACAGGGTTGTGCATGTGCATTTTTTTTTTTTAAGTGGAGAGGGCAGATCTTTTATCACAAATTCGTAAAAATCCTTCACTATACCTTTAATACCAAAGCTAACACCAAAGCCAACTCCAAAAGTTGGTTTTCCTTCATTTCACAATAAAAATATGAAAGTAAGCTGAACTTTTACCCTTTGAAATAAACAACAAGTTAAATATATAAGTACTGGCAACTCACTTGATAAAATTAAAAATTACAACTGTCTTGGTTTTCAGAACTGACTTAATATCACTATTACTTTTCTGCCTATGTTTAACAGTTTCTCAGTGGTATACAACTTTCAGCTCAAAAACTGAAGTTTTTTTTTTTTTTTTTTACAGTGAAACAAGTTTAACGGAATACAATCTATCTCTAAGGAGAGAAGTCTAACTAATGTCTGAAATGTGTTACAATCCCCTTAAACAAATGAATACATCAAATGAGTCACTGCAGATGTGTTTCAGAGCAGACTTCTTTGTCATGATCTAGTGGAGTTCTCTTTCACTTCAATTATCTGGACTGCAGGGTGAAATCCAGCTAACACCTTGGAAATTTACTGAGGAGCTGCATAACGGGTGAATTTGTAAACACAATCCTGGATTCAAATTCCAACCTGTAGTCCCAGAGTCCAAACAATATACACCTTACATTAATGTGTCTCTTAAAACTACATTTAGGAGAGTGTCTGTGTTTGAATTGTTTTCCAACCTGTGCAAGGTGTACCCTGCCTCTGTAAGTATATTGCTGTAAACAACTGTTTCATGGGTGGAAATTTACAGGAAAAAAAAACGCAGATATTCTTTCATGCAGTTTAAACTTTTTTACAGCCAGTCACTTTAAGCAAACACTGAAGTAACTGGCTTTTTGGTTTACAACCAAGGCACAGAGTAGAGAGTTCATGAATGATGCCTGTTGCTTAACATTTTTATAAACAGCACAGGAAATAACTGCAAGTGATATATAATAAAATTTATGATGTCAAGGTGTCCTTAAAATGCAGTTAATGTTTATCATTTGTATTTTGGTGGAAATCTACATACACTTTAATGTGTACTTGCTGCAACCAAACCCTTTTACAATGACAAACATTTTACTCTTTCTTTTATTCATGAACATCTGAATAGAACAGAATTGGTGCAGTTTGTTTAATGTACTTTGGTCTTAAATCATAACCACGATAAAACAATGTGATGATTTCATATTCTTTTTCCAAGCCTGCTCTGGACTTCAGAGTAGTTGCTGGGGTGGGGGTTCTGCAGGTAAGGGCAAAGTCTGTTTAATAAACAGCAAACCAGCATTGTTTGGTCTCAAAGTAACAGGGATATAAAAAGTTCTGGAAAGTAACCTAAATTCCAAGAAAAGGGTTCAGGATATCTCAGTTAGATAATCGGGCAAAATACACAATGCACAAAAGTCCTCTTGTGAATGAGAAAAAAGAAAAAAAGAAATGCAAATAGGGAATCGCTTCTGATGGCTTTTTCTAGTATTTAAAATCATGTTCTATAGTAATTTTTTTTGCTTCGTTAAAATAAATCTTAACAATCCATCTCTAAGTATTAAATCTTTGAGATTTATTTTAAAGTTGTCCATTGCATTTTGTTGCAAACCTTTTATTTAACTTGATATAACCAAAGCATTATAAACAAAACAAGCTAATTTTGATAATTAAAGAGCACATCTTTGAGGTTTACAAACAAGCTTAGAAAGTAATAAGAAACGTGTACAAAACGTACAAAACCCTATTATATTTCATATTGTAGAAACAAAAAACATCATCAACCTTTAAATAATCTGATGAATTAATTTCTAAACAAAACATTTGAAAAGCTATATGTGGAAATCAAATGAAGACAATGCAACCAGTGCTACAACCCCACTTTTAGAAAATACTAACATCCATTGCAAACGCAAATATAAATAAACCGTGCTGTATTAACTAATATGAGTTGTGCTTGAAAGTTTGCATACCTGCCCATTAAAGACAGAAAAAAACAGCTGGCAGAAAAATAAATAGAAATTGACAAAAATAATTATCAATTAAGAAATATAAACATATACAGTATGTATATAGATAAAACAAGTAAGTAAATAAGCTTGATGGAGCTCTTGAACTAAAATTTTGTTGCGCAACGCTTTGAGGCAATCACGGAAATCGGGTGTTTTCTGTAATATTCAGGAAACGTTTAGTCAGACTACTGCACCTGTTGACAGGTATGCTGGTTCACTGTTGCTGAGCAACATACTTTAATTTGTCTGGGACAGTTTTTATTTATTTATTTTTTTTTAAACAAACATTTGAAATCCAGATTTTATTTCACTAAGATAATTCAATTCAATTCAGTTTATTTATATAGCGCCAAATTCACAACACATGTCATCTCAAGGCACTTTACAGTTCAGCCAGATCATACAGTCAAATTGATACAAAGTTTTCTATCTAAGGAAAACCAGTTGATTGCATTGACTCACTGACTCAAATACAATCCCTCACACTAAGCATGCTTGTAGCGACAGTGGAGAGGAAAAACTCTCTTTTAACAGGAAGAAAACTCCAGCAGAACCAGGCTCAGTGTGAGCGACCATCTGAAATAACATTTAGAAAATTAATATTTATTATTACTTTTTTTTTTTTTTTTTTTTTGCTTTGTGTTATTTGAATTACTAGTGTGAATGTATCATTTCTTTTAATGGGAGGGTATGCAAACTTTTAAGCACAATGGTATATTTTATGGTAAAACCGCTGAAAAAAAAACAACATAAAACCTGTTTTTTTTTTATTCAGTAGAAAGACAAAATTGCTGTTATCAAAACCAAGCATCCCCAAAGTTTGTAAAGTTTGGCAAAAAAGGTAGGATGAACATGTTTTTTGCTTTTGTGTGTTTGTTTTGGTACTGTAGTTTTTATCATTATTTTCTATGAGCCTGATCTTTTTGGTGGCTCCCCTGGCAATTGATGTTCTTTTGGCAGTGCGTGATGCACATGGGTGGTGCACAGGTGCTCTATACACAGAAGGAAAATACAGAGGTCTGGATCTCAGTGTCCTAAGACCATTGCCACCACTTTTCTCTTCCGTCTAGATAAGATCTTATGATGTGAAAGGAGTGCCCCATCTGATCCATAAAGGTGTTAAATATCGGTCTATCCCAAAGAGACACACAAAGCAAAATGGGGGAGCTTTTCTATTTTAGGGACGTCTATGAGCCATTCTAAGAGACAATAACTGTAATATGATATGTTGTCCAAGTGAAACCTTTATTATGTAATCTAGGGCAGTATGACGCTAAACTATTATATTTGTAATCCAGAAATAGAAAAAACAACTCTTAAAATAACTACAGTACACATCTCTAATTTTTTACACACATTAGCCTATTAATTATCATTGTAACAGCAATCAGGATCAGACAGTCGCTCCTGAGAGACAGAGGCGATCTGTTGAAGGCACAGACACATTGCTTTGGATTTCCAGGAATCTCTGGAGTGGACGTTGTGGGAGGAGCTGGACATCGGAGCCAGTCTATGGAGGTGGACTTAGGAGAGACGTATTCCTGGTTTATTCCTCCGTTCTCGAGCACCCAGTAGAAGTTGTCTTTGAAGAAGTAGGCATCACCTGATGAGCAACAATGGCAGCAACCTTTAGTGAATTGCTAAAGTTTTGTGCCAGTCAGCAATTTGTTTGGACCCATTTGACAAAAGTTAAAAGAATCCATTAAATTATATATTTATAAAAGCAAGGTAATTATTTAATCTAAACATAAATTTAAGATATCTAAGATATCTTTAATGCCTGATGTTTTGTAAACCTATATATCTATTACATAAATGCTAAATGAAGAAAGATTTACTATTTAAATGCTGTGCTAATTGTGTGGTTCCGGTTTATTGGACGAAAAACATTTGCTGAAAAAAGTTTTACTGCTAAGGAACCACTGCAGAGCCAGTAGAATTTCTCTGTACTGATCCAGTTTCCCCACATTTTAATTATGTATTTACAGTATAGATAAATGAAGGGTAAGATTGGCAAAGTAGAGTCCTTGGGAGCCTGCCCTACAACTTTTAGATGTATTCCTTCTTCTACACATCTGGGCCGTATTCACATACATTAAATCTGATCACTATAGCAAGTGTGTCTTAGCTGAAAAGTTCTTAGGTTCTTTCTGAACTGAACACACACCCCTATGCACCATAATCCTATTTGGAACATCTTATCTTCACTTTGATCTTCCACTGCATTGATTACATGCTTTCTTTCCTTGTCTTCCACATCTCACAGACATGTTGGTGTCATCCACATAATGACATAGTTTGATGTATCTACCCGCAGCTTATAAGACACATTCACAGCATATTTGTACAACTGAAAATGATGTTACCTTCACCCCAGGTGATGATATCATCCATGTGGGTTGGCATTCCTCCCCAGAGGTCATTAGTGCGAGGATATTGTTGATCTGGCTCCTTGATCACCCCCTCACGATTTTGGCTTTCATCAAACCTCCAAAACTGCCCCCCACTGAACAGGTAGGTCTTGCCATTGTGGGCCCAGATGAAGGCAGCGTCCACCCTGTCCACCAGCTCACCGCTCTGCGTCCTCATTTTCCAATCTGAGAGGGGCCGGGGGTAACCACTCATTGCCGTTGTGTCTTTGAATACCCAGTACTGAGAACCTTAACACAAGGAGGAAACATAGATGGGTTGAAAACACTTACGGTTCGACCCAGTACCTTGTGAAAGTATTAATACCTCTTGACCTTATGCAAATAATGTGACATAACAACACAAAATGACATCGGTTTTGTTGAAATTTTATCAGACAGAACAAAACAAAGCCTTTTGTGACAGTGAAGTAGAGGAAAAAGAGCGATAAAACAATAGAAATTTTGTACGTTTTTAAAGGAAAATATCTTTAAAATAGCCTTTTTTATTAGATTCATTACAAATAAAACATTCTTTAATGAGCCGACTGACACTTTTAGTAGTAGCAGCAGGATAATGACCTTAACTATTCTGCTAAGAGGTGTGAAAACTTTTACAAGATACTTCCTATATACTGATAGACAATGGTGTGCAGGGGGTTGGGGGGTTATAAAAAACACAAGCTTAACTGCCCACTCAGTAGCCCTAACACATGCCAAAACATGTATTTAACTGACCCCTTTCGAGCAACATACAAATTAAAGTGCTCTATCAGGAGCCAAAATATGTATGCTTAAGTAACCCCCTTATGGAGCCAAAATGCATCCTAAAATTCCCTCTCAGGAGCCAAATTGTGCAACAGATCTGCCTTTGGAGCTAAAATTCTAGCTAAAGTGCCTTCTCGGGAGCCAAAATAAAATGCTATAGTGGCCTCTATAGTGAAGAGGATATGCTATATGTAACCTTTCTTTCTTTCCTTCCGCCCTGTGGCTTTCAAAAAGTCTGTGCATGCCAGTGTTGTTCTTATCAGTTGTCTTTGCATGCCAGTGTTGATAACTGTTCTTATCAGGATTTACTTTTTAAAATTTAGTCCACATGTCCAAATTTAAAATTACTGAGTGAGTTAAAAAAGTCATTTTTAATGAACCTATTAGCCTTTAAGCTGAGGAAGCTTTTATTAGAAGGGTTTGGTTCCTTCATGCGTATTTGAGCGAAGTGCTGCATGCTGACATGCTACTCTGAACTGAAACTCCTTCCCAGCTTCCTTTTGAAAAAGAACAAACACGTCAGCCAAATTAACTACAACCTCTAAAGAACTACATCTTCTGCTCAAAGCAGCATATTAAGTTACAACATCGGCCAGAGCAGCATGGACTCCTGACGCTGCTATTTTTCCACCCTTACCAATAAAGAAGATGATTCTGCTGTCAATCTTTCTCTCATAAACCGCGTCCACCTTCGTTCCGGTTGGAAGACCCATCCAAAAGTTGGTGATCAAAGCTGGCCGTAAGGACACCAATGAGCCATCTCGTTTAGTTCTCCAAAAATGTTCACCTTAAAAAGAAAAGAAACGGCTGAAATTATACATTTCTTAAAACACATAGAGCAAACTTTTCTTTATGTGGTCATTTTTACCTTTGAAAAAGAACACCTCTCCACGGATGTTTGCTACTGCATCAAAGCTTCCCTGACATCGCTCATTGAATGAAAGCTCAGGGCTAGAATAGAGAAAGTTTAGTCAAAACTCAAGTCACTCAGATTTTTTGTATCTTTTAAAATGCTGTTTCACTAAAACATCACTAGATGGTGCAAAAAAATCAATTTTGACCACAGTCAGGCATGACATGGACTTCTTATGACTCCGATCTGATAGACTTCTGCTAGTTTTCATACACATAAAAACCTGCAAATTGTTTTCATGTTGTTTTTGCGGTGGACACATATTACATCATATCAGTTCAACTTAGGAACTGAAAAAAGAAGCTAAAACAATAATTGGGTCCACAAGTTTGATTCAAATGTTGAGTTTAATCGCTAAAAGAGTTTAACCTCCAAAGTTTCAAGTGGCTGGCTAGCTCAAGTGATAAGTCACCTGTCCTGCAAACAGGAGGCCTGGGTTCATACACTGGGGGGGAGTTGCAAGACCCTTCAAGCTAATGCCTGCTTTTGGGAGTAGCGGCCAAGTGGTTAGGGTGCTGCTCTTGCCCTACTCCCACGGACTGCCACTCTGGGTCCCTAATCAAAGACCCATAACCCAACACTGCTCCCCGGGTGCCGCACAATAGCGACCCACTGCTCCCCAAGGGGATGAGCTAAATGCAGAGATTTAATTTTGTTGCTCTGTACTTGTGACAGAGGTAAAAAAAAAAATGAAACACGAAGGTTGAAATACCTAATATTCACACTCCAACTAATGCTTGGATAAATCTGTTTTAAAACCTGTAGAGACAGCACACTTTTTATAGCAAGCAATCAACAATCGTCTGGCAAAATCATTGCTTAATGTTTTTAATTAATGCTTATCTGAAGATATAGAGCTCATGTAAAGTGTGTATGTTTTTGTGGAGATATTTGCATGCTTTATCCATTTTAAAACTATTTTGTGTCTTAAGCATCACTTTCAAAATGAAATACTGTCTGGATTTAACAATATGAACCAATATTTCCCATGAAAGAAAGCCATGCAGGATATCAAAGAACATCACAGATACCAAAAGTATCAAGCCTACCATAAGGTGGAAGATGCTGCAAAAAACAATGTTACTGTTTGTTGTAAAGCCATAGACTGAGTTGGTGACACGCAATAAAACCTCCTCCAAAATCTACACCTTAAGGCTTAAATGGATAAACTAACCAAATGTCTACTGGAGACAATTATTAAAGGTTAGATGAAACAAGACTTGAACTGGTTGGTCAGAGGTTATGTTTTTAAATAGCAGCACAGTAGCAGCTGTCAAGCATGGTGGTAGTAGCATCATGCTCTGTTATGGTCCAAGGTTCAAATCCTGAACTCTTTCTGCAGCCTCCAATATAAAAAAATATGGCTGTCAGGGTAACGGAATACTGTCTGTTGTTAGGTATGAGAGTATGGATGTATGGCTATCTTGTGTGTGTCCCTGTGCTGCCCTGTGATTGACTGACAATAGTTTCATGGCGTATCCCACCTTGCACCAATCCATTGCCGGAGAAGCCATGAGCCAGAGCCAATAGCCGTTTTAGACAATGAATGACTTGTAAATTCTAACATTTAAAGGTATAGTGGAGGATTTTCGGAAACTTTTTAAAAGACCAGCCCTCTCCATTTTATAAAAAAAAAATGCACATGCTCAACCCTGTACCTGCTCCTGAGAGGGGACGCCAATTAAACCTGTTTGACAAGCCCATTTCTCCTCATGCACACTCTGTTTAAAAGTTTCTGTTTGCATCGCTCATACAAACTTACTTTCCCAAAGAGGATTTGCAATTTTTCCACTTCTGTGTGTCAGACTTACCACCGGTGTTATGCAGAGAAACACCTGCCTACCGAGAATTACCTCCCCTCTCACACATTGAGGAAAAAACGGATTGAAATGTGAACAAAAAGGGAACTTTTAAACATATTCTTAATGTTTTCATATTTCTTATGCATTGATGCCCTAAAATGGAGAATTTTGGTGGATAGATAAATATAAAGAAATACCTGACTGCTGAAAATTTGCTCCCCTGTCACCGGAGCGTTAAACACCCTAAACTCTAACAGAACAATAAGAAAACTGATTGAAATATGTACAAAAGGGAACTTTTCAACATATTCTTAATGTTTTGTCAGAAATGATATAAAATGGTGTTGACAACAAAAGCGGAAAATGTTATCCACTGAGCAGATAATATATTCGTCCGACACTGACTGTAGCACATCGACTGAAACGTGTCTCCTTACAAGTAAAAATTGTCTTCATTCGAATTTATCTGTCCACCAACACTCTTACTTTCAGGGCATCCATACATATGAAATATGAAAACATTCAGAATATGTTTAAAGTTCCATTTTAGATATTTCAATCAATTTTCTCTTCAATGTGTGAGAGGTGAGGTCATTCTCAGCGGGCAGGTATTTCTTAACATAAAACTTAACACAAGTAAGTGAAAATGGGGACGAGCACGTAGGACGGCCTTACGTAAACATATCACGAGAAAGATTGACAATTAGGTGGACCACTTGTTTTGATGATCCACCTAGAAAAAGAAAACCCTCCATTATAGCTTTAACTTGGACAAAGTTGGGCGGTTAAGAAGAACAATGTTTAGAAACACATAATAAAACACATTGGGGGAGTGTTGGCGTAGTGGTTAGAGTAGTGCGCTTGTGCTCTACTAGGATTCAAATATTATTATTATATTATTATTATCATTATTATTAGTAGTAGTAGCAGTAGTACTAAAAGTGGCTTTGAAAGGAATGAATCAGGAAAAATAAAAATCTGGTCTAAGTTTAATGGTCCAGTCCTAGCTTATCTACATTCAGGACCCTGGTGTTTTTTTTCTAAAAGCATTTGGTTTCTCAGAAACCTGCTTACATCACTGTTGTTTGTATGTTTTATTTTTATACAGCTGTGAGAAAGGGCCTTCTGACGAATTCTGAAAAACCACAAATTGGCATTGTGCTCACCAGTAGGATGGCCATATTGAAACCACTAACCAAAATTGAGACAATACAGTATACACATCTAAGTTGTATTTGAAGAGCAAAAAATCCCATTTTAAGAAGCTGTGGGTTTTATCATTTAGAACTCACTACTTTGTTGGTCTTCGGGGAGGTGGACTCGGAAAGAGTGGAGGGTCAGGATCTACTCCAACCCCCGGTTGATCTGTTTCTGCGTTGTCTCTGGCCCCTAAAATACAATACCATGATATAGAAAAGGAAATGAAAGCTGATGACAGCATGAAAAACCTGTTGGAGGAAACGACGCTCTGCTCAGTAAATGTGGGTGTCAGAAAAACAAGATGCAACCTACTGGTCTTTACTTTCTAAAAGAGACAAACCTTTATTTGGCCATCTTCATTGTTGTGCCGTTCCACACATTACTTCTAATTAGATGAATAACTGATTTCTTCAAGCAAGTTTTTTGGTCTTTATATAAGCCAGAACTGAATTTAACATTGTTATAGCTACTTGTTCTAAATGAAAAAATACTAAGATACCACCAAAGACTCATTGATAAAATTAAAGGTCTTAAAAATAGTGGTTTTCTCTTTTTGGAGAAGTATTAGCAGAAAACTCCGATCTGGAATTAAATTTTTATTCAACAACTTAAAAAAAAAAAACTCTCATCAAAATGGCTGTGGACAAAAAAACTTTCCCAGTTTTTAGAAATTATACAATGATTAAAAAAATATAGCTTTGTCTTAATATGTCAACCTTTAATATTTGATCTTGTTACTGTGCTGTAATATTAGAAAATGTGAGAAATTATGCTGTAAAAAGAATACTTTTAAAGATCATAAAAACAAAAAAAGCAAATAGATTTTTTACCTTAACACATTCCTTAAATAAACTGTACTATTTAAGGTGAAATATTTTAAGTGCAAAGTTAAACAGACTGTATGTGCTCTCCTAGATTCTGCATGTGTTAACATTTATTCACAATAAAAGACTAAGTTCTTTAAAGCAGCGGTCCCCAACCTACGGGCCGCGGACCAGTACCGGTCCGTCTGTCATTTGGTACCGCAGAGAAAAAAGTATGTATATATTTAATTTATCGATCAGAGTCTGAGTGATGTTTTATTTTGAAAAATATAAAAAATTGCGGTATTCTCTCCCAATGACATCAGTCGGTGCATCTGTGCCTCTTGACACAGGTTAATTCAGTTCAAGACTCATCCTATTTATAACATCCTATCTTTGTGAAGCAGGATTTTCTGCAGTTACAGCGACTGAAACAAAGCTACAGAGCAGACTGGACATCAGGTGCACACTTCGTGTGTCATTGTCTCTGATTATGCCTAGATGGGACCAGCTTGTTTCAGAGAAACAAGCTCAGGGTTCCCACTAATTCAACATAACGGTGAGTTTTATTTTTATGCTGTTTGTAGTTGATTTTATGCCAGTCGTATCATTTTACTTGATCGTATTTACCCCCACCACCCCCCGGCCGGTCCGTGAAAATATTGTGTGACATATAGCGGTCCATGGTGCAAGAAAGGTTGCGGACCACTGCTTTAAAGGACATCTAAGGAAAATCAAACAAAAAAAAATTCCTGCTTTGCCAATAATGAGAGCTAAAGAATATATTAGCAGAACAGTTTTTTTAAATCCAAATGAAATCTTCTATCTCACACTTTATTTGAACAGAAAAAAATGTGTTAATTAGTTAGACTGTTTGATCCATGGAGGCAGTCATATGATCTAACAACTGGTGTTATATCATTCATCTTCCTGGTGTTGATCAGGCTTCTGGCAGCAGCATGGTGGATGAGCTGCAGCTTCCTCATTTATTTCTTTTTGTGAAAAGGAAACCAAGTTCCCATTAAAAAGATCTAATCTTTATAAATTTAAAGCAAAGATAAGTTTTTGTTCTGCTTGACAGGGAACTCTTTATTCTATAAACCAATATGCCTGGGAGGCTCTACATTTACCTACAGTAAGTGTTCAATAATTACTCTAGATATGAGGTGAAACACTTCTATCCAAGATTCTGATCCACACTCAGAGCGTTACTGACCATACAGCTGCTGGATGGCCAGCCTGTCGTCCAACTCCAGCTTGAATTTGCGAATGTCTTCCACAGGTCCCTGGTAATATGGTCTCATGATGGACGGATCAGAGGAGGAATGGGAGAGACCAAGAGCATGGCCAAATTCATGCACTGCTACAGTAAACAAGTCTGTGGTGCTGCCGTCACCTATGCAAGGCAAGTGGAAACACAAGTAAAAAAAAAAAAAGTGCTGCTTGAAAATTTTGCCATTTTTCTGTTTCTCTAGCCATCTTCAACCTTAACATCAGCTGAAAAATCTAGCTTTTGTTGATATATACCTCCGTAACTCCAGATCTCATGGTCATCAAAGTGGGTGTCTCCAGAGACTTCGTCCAGACCAGGAAAGAAGGCGTGGGCCAGGGTGCCGCCCTCCCCGTCGAAAGGGTAGCCATCGTTATGAAGCAGTTTGGCAAAAGACACCCTGATGTCTCCACCCCCTTCGCCCCTACTGCCGTCACTTTGCTGCCGTCGGAAGTTTATCGGAGCAACGTCACTCCAAGCTTTCAAGGCATGAGCTATGAGAGTATCCACCATTCCTTGCGATACAGAGGATGTTGGATAACTGTGGATGCTGCAAGTAAAAAAACAATTATGTCTTTTTTCCCCTTACAGTTCAATAAAAATATAACATGTAGGATTAATAACATTTCATAAAACACCCCCAACAAATGGCAAGATAGTAAGGGATTAGTCAAATGTTTGAACCTACTGAAATGTTGTTATTTTTAAAGGGTATTTATATTGCTGCTAATTTCATATTTTTCAGCAACACTCAAATTACTTCACAGGGGATACGTTTTTTCCAGAATTATTTTAGTTTAGCCCTGATGGATGTTTCTTAGGATGATTGGCCTGTCAAGTTCATGCCTCTGCATTGTATTCAAGTCATGTCTTTGATTAGGCTGCTTTAAACTAGAGGTGGAAAATCCAGGTCCAGAAAGTTAAAAAAAATTCTTGTTTTTCTTCATCCTGTTCTCTTGACCTAGCCCCTAGGTATGGCCTTTAGGGCATGAACTGCACTCTCAGATATTCTCCCTAAATTTATATATATATATATATATATATATATATATATATATATAT